>NC_056725.1:1133378200-1133585700 GCF_019279795.1 Protopterus annectens | reverse complement strand
AGTGTTCTGGGTTTGTGCCTTGCAGAGGCTGTTTATTTTGTTGCTGGGCAAAGCAAGGGCCATTGGATACAGAAATTGACAGGTATGTATGGGGTGAGATTTTTTTGTGAATAGATTGCCCTTTTTTTTTTTATTCAGGAGAGAGTGGGATGTTGAGGAGGGATAGTAGGTATATTTGTGGAGGTAGGTTGGGTAGATTAACAGACAAGACAAACAAGATGCATACAGGGGCAGTATATGACACATGTGGGGGGTAATCACCTTGATGAGGAGAGATATTGGAAAATCGGAAGCCCATGAGCCCCCTAGAGGAAACAGTGGGACCATGGTCCCCACCCATGGGCAGTCACCACTGCACCTTCACAGCCCCGAAGGTGGCTGTGCTGGAGGCTGAGTCAGAGAGCCAGGCCGACCCACTAGTTGCAACACACGGCCCTCGAGCTGGCATAGCTGATCTCCAAACTGCTGGTTGAGCTCGCTACACACCACGACCCGGACCTGGTGACGGGTGACAGGTTCCTGTCCTCACCCACACCTGGGGGGGTGAGCCCCATCCCCTGAGATGGTTCCAACCGAAGGTGGTGCAGGACCAACAGACAAGGAGGTCCTGGGTTGGGCCCCAGACGTGCTGGTGCCCAGTGCCATGGCCAGCTGAGGTGGGACAGGTGGGTCCACTGGGACCTGCATTCCCATACGTGCTATGGTGTTTATGTTTTATCAACATATCTGGGTTAGTAATAGTCAACACTTTCTAGGATTAGATATAGCAGCATGCATAGATATTCCTATTAACCCAGACACCAGATATGGAACAGTTGCATAGCAAACAGAACACATGCATATATATGGGACCACAGTGGTAATTACAACAGTATGCAGGTACATTGATGGCACCATGCCACCAATGTTGGAGTATTTCAACATAGCACATGCATAAAAACAGATTTAAATAATTATCAAGCAATAGGACATATGTCCCAACATTACAGTTAAGTCAGCACGTCCCAATTGAGTTGGGTATTTAGTTTATTGTTGCAGATAGGGCGGGGGCAGGGAAAGTTGTCAATTAACATTTAGTATATTCCTGTATTTCGCATTACTTTCCTAGTCAGTGCTGTTATCTGTACCTTACAAGTATTAGTACACTACCCTATTACCTTACTTTGGACAGTGGTATGGCTGTCGACAACTATATACATGAAGTGGTTTTACCTGCAGTATAGACATCTTACCTGGTATTCCTGTGGAAGAATTGTTTGTTAAAACTAACTGTTTCTATACATACTCCCAGATTCCAGGCTGATGTTATGCACATACATGTCCATCTCTTTTTGCACAGACTCTGGTCATGTCTTGACCACATGCAAGTGAACCGGGACATATTTAGACTTTTGCCCTCTTCAAACTTTAGTGACTTACAACACTCTTATACAGGATTTCCTAGACATTTATATTATGTAGCATAGTGTGGGTGACAGTGATGAGTAATACCCTATTATTCAGAGCAACTGCAACAATAACAATGCCATACAATATCAAAGTAAACTGTACCAGTACAGGGTATCAATCTTTTATTTCTGGGCACAGTGTTCGTATCTGACAGACCTGTGGGAGCAATGTTTGTTAGCAATACCTGAATGTTGCCACACAAAGTACCAGATTCCACATTAGTATTATGAACATACATTTCACTCTTTTACTGTACACACTCTGGTCACAGCTTGACAACATGGGGATGTAGATGGGACATACTTGGCTTATTACTCTCATAACAGTTTGGGGAGTTGCTAGAGTGACAGGTTTGTTCTTATAAATGTGTGACAATCAGTTGTATTTCTTGTTTGCTGCCTATATGTCTGGGATCATCCCACTGATTTCCCTGGGGGACAGAGTGATAGGAAGCAGATATGAGCCAATTTACTGGACATTCTGGACAGTTGTGGGGTATGATTCTGTATGCAGACTACTACCACTCCCAGGATTTGAACCATGGCTGTGTGTGCTAAAAATGCAACATTTCACGTCTCAGTTGCATGTGCTATTTGGGTTTTGTTGTTTGTCTTTTCACTGTTTTTTGTCTATGTCTCTCTCAGTTGTACTTAATGAACTCTGGGGATTACACCAGTCATATACAGACATTCCTACACATTTTATTTATGTTGCACAGTGTGGGTAACAGTGCTTAATACAACAGTACTATTAAGTGATTGCAGATCTACATTACCATATGATACCAGAGTAAACACACGCAGTCTGGCAGTTAGACCATTATTGTCAGGTTATTATGCTTTTATTTACATACGACCTATATGAGACTCTTCCTGCCATATTCTCTTGTGTATGTAGTACTTGCCTTAAACAATACAGGTTTTATACAGGCAATTAACTTACTAATACTTTTAGATTTATTTCCCATGACAGTACATGCAAGAGTATTACTAACCTGCCTCGCGTCACAACATCTCCAAGCGACATCCATGGGCCTCCTGGTTCACACTCTGCTCACTTGCCACTGTGAAGGACATAAGAGGAATATTTAGCCCTACCTATCCATAATATACATGAGCTGGCAATTATTAAATGGGTAGTGGAGTGATACTTGCACACAGCTGGGACCTCCCCTTTCCTCTTAGCCTCTTGGATCCACTGATCCAAGAGATCCCCCTTTCACTACTTCAGGTCAGCATAGTGATGCCTGACCTGCTCACCAGTTTGGGTTATGCCAGTGACACTGTTGAGGTCATGGGTGAGATGGTCCCAGGCTTCCACTTTATATTGGGATCCCTGCTACTGGCCCTGCAGCAGTCTCTGCTCATGGTCTTTGACAAGGAATCCTGCCATGACTCTGGACTCCTGGATGCCCCAGCGCTGCACCCGAAAGTGCACACCCTCTCTTATTCCAGACATAGTGCCTACAAGGGGAAGCTATAACCAGTTATGAGATGTATTCCCGCATGTTGGGTTTAAATAGTGTCGATTTCCTGCACTTTGCCATGATTGGATAGTTTTGAAAAGGCTAAGCTATGGGCAAACCTGCTTACCTAAGGTTGACATTGTTTAAAGGGGTATACCAATGGGCAAATTGAGTTAGCTGGTCTACACATTGCTTACACCTACTAAGCTGGGCTGTGCAATGCTTAGCATTGCTTAATATTTAATTTGCATTATATTTGCTTTGTGGCATTGATTTATTATTCATTACATGTTGTATATGTGTCTGGTATTCATGATTCATGTGTACATACACTGTATAGGGTCCTTGTGTTTATTAGGGGACTTCAACACTTTATTACAGTTATACCTCACATCTGGGCTTACTGCAGTACTCCAGTTCACATATTTATGTTATGTAGTAGGTTATACAACATAATACTGTATATAGATTCCTTTCACGTGTTCAGTTTGATTTTCCTGTACTGAGGATTTGTTTGGTGATACCTCAGTCTTATATACTGCTGTGATGGTTTAGTGATTAACTACTGTCACTATAGTGTACAGGATCCTGGGTTCAAGACCTGCAAAGGCTGTTTATTTTGTTTCTGGCCAGAACAGCGGCTGTTGCATACAGAGTGATTAAGGCACTTTTAAGCACTTGTAAGTGGGTTTGCATGGGTTTGCTTGAGGGTAAGCTATGCTAACCTTTGGTTAAATATGCTTACAGAGAGTTAGCTTCAATATTGCTTAACCTGTGTACGCATTGCTTACTCCCATATAAACTGGCTTAAACCCGCTAACTAGTGCTTACATATGCTTATTCCCACTTACTACTGCTTAATAGTGCTTATACCTGCTTACTAGTGCTTAGTCTTGCTTGCCATTGCACTAATTTAGACAGTAATGTCTAGTGGTTCTTGGGAAGGTGGGGTATTTGGAAGCTGTATGGAGTTATCTTTCATTAAATATTTTACCTTCCATTTGTATCCCTGATTCCTGTGTACATATACTGTATGGGGCACATGTGATTATCTGTGGACTTTGCAATATTATGGCACTGAGACCTCACATCTGCATTTAATGCAGTACTCCAGTTCACAAATATATGGTATTTAGTAGGTTATGCAACTAAAAATATTGGTCATAAAATGATTTGACATGGAAAATGGAATGTGCTGCAGTGGCACTTGAACCGGGAATAACTGCTCATAAGGTGAATGCCCTGTCCACTACACTATTGATGCACTGCTTCATTTGCATGTGTCTTGCTTTTTATCCTCTTCTGCCATTTAAGCTGCATTAACCATAGCTAATTGATGGGCAAACCCACGCACCTACTGTTAAATTTAATCTGTTTCATAAAAAAAAAATCTTTATATTTGTTGTTTTAACTATTGCTCTTGTACACGTGGGGGGATGTTGCTGGAGGTATGCATACACCTATGAGCGGTCTTGCTCATTCATTTATAACTTGTCTCCCATTCTTCATTGCAGGGGCATGTATATTCTGAGAGCTCTGCTCTCAGATATGTCCCCTGCACTCTTACATGCTCCGTGTAAGATTAGGAGTTCAGGCAGTGCGCCTTCATTAAAATGCATTGTGCGCTGCTGTCCTGCTCCTAAATGGACGCTTCTATGCAGGACTAGCGTAGTCCTGCATGGAAGGATAGTGAATTCAGGGGATTGCCATTGTGAGTGCAACTGCACCTTGAATTAGGTCATTTTATGATGCATGTTGTGCTCTTTCTGTGTAATGTGCTTTTCTATGAGCTCAGGTTATGGCTAAAATGATCAACTAATCAGTTCAGTTACCTGGCAAACAAATTACAGTAAACTCTCAGTTAACTGAAACTCAAGCAAACATCACTCTCAAGCAACCGGCAAAAAGAGAAAAAAAATCGAAGAAATACAATACCATTTTCATGTGTTGCACTTTCTGTCCCCCTCCCCGCAGAAACATACCTTACATTTTTAGAGTTTTACCGGTTTAAAAAGGAAGAAATTAATAAATTCTCTCTCCGTAACCTGAGAACAAGTCAAACCAAACAGACAGTATAGTTTACAGTATTAGTCAGTCCTATGTTTAATAGTAACTCTCAAGCAATCAGAAACTACAGTTGTCCAGTATCTACCAATCCCCAATGGGAGCCGGTTAACTGAGAGTTCGATGTACATATAAGTAAATAAATAAATATGGATTGCAGAGGGCTTCCTTGGTAAATGTTTTTCCCATATGTTTTGAAAAGAAGGCATAATTACTGCCATGCTCAAGAAGCCCACCCTGGAGAAAGTGATGTTGAAATATCTGTTCTCTTCTTAGGTATTCCTTGATACCATGGAGTAATTTCTTTCCATTGTTGAAGTGAATATAACACTGCAACTTATATTGTTGGAGTGGTTAGTGACCTTCCCATGGTGAGGGATCAAAGACTTTATTCTATATTATCCAACATGGATAAAAAGGCATATTCTGTATTGTCCTACCTGATCCTTCTACAGCTTTTGACACTGTGTATCATCAGATTTTGGGAGACGTTTCAGAATATTTGTGGCTTTTCTAACACTGTACTCAAGTGATTTTCCTTTACTTCTTTTATTGCTATGCTATTGTGGGATCTTGAGATAATTAGTCAGGTGGAGCACTCCTTGCAGTATGTAGTACCACTTTTACCACTCCTGCCATTTGCAGAGTGTGTGCTGCCTCTGACAAAAGTAGTGCAGAGACAGGACTCATATATCACTATTATACTGATGATACTCAAGTGTATCTCTCTCTTTTCTTCATATGACCAGTTATCTTATTTTGCCATCATGGCAGACTGTATAGATGTTATCTTTAGAGGGATAACAATAGGTTGGCTGAAGGGAAATCCTACTAAAGCTAAGGTGATGCTAACCCATGCCACATTTTCTCCTTTTCAGACTCCTATCATAACTCCTCCTACTTTTTTGTGATATTTTTTCTAGGTGATGTTTTATTCCATGCCTGTTTACCATCAAGCTTTCCTTCAATCAGACAATGCCCATTAGTGCCTCCCCTCTGAAAATTTCATCAGAAGTTGAGGTTTGAGCTGTCTAAAATGGTCACCTTTAAGGCAGCCATGAGAGTGCTTTATGGGGTCTGCCATCCTATCAATAATGGATGGCAGAATGAATGAACTGGATTACTGAAGTGCCCATTTGAATATTTTAGATTAGACATTTGCCTGAGTCTAAATAACGCAGAATTCCAAGCTTCACATCACAATGTTTTAGCATTATTATAAAAACCTGTATGATTCGTTACAGGATCATTTGGAAAAGGACCATTTATTGAGTCCTTCTTAAGATATAGAAGTGAAGTGGATGATGGTTATTATGTCATAACTCAGACAAATTAAGACAGACCCTTCCCTTTTCATTCTTCTGCCATCCCAGGTTTTGACAGGAAGCTTGTCAGACATTAGTTGGGGATGCTCCTTGAATCATCCTTAGTACAGGGCCTTTTGTTCCTCCTCAGAGATGAAACTCTACACCTGCATGCAAGAGATATTGGTTACCAAAGCACAGAGGTATTGTTTTTTCTATGTGGTTCTTCAGAAGGCTATCACCAGCACCAGAAAGATGTGGTTCATAAATGCCTAAAGTGGTATAAGGCTGCACCATCTTTTTCAAGATGGTTAAGCAGCTATTGGAGCTATCCTTATGTAAGAGCTCAGAGTAAGTGGCTGTTAATCTTCCATAAAATGCATTGCGCTTTTAGATCTGTTTTGTATTTCACTATACTTGAATTCCAAATAGAAATTCATTTCAGAAGTAGCATATTTCCCTCATCCATATGGCATTTCCCTGAGCTAGATCTGTTTGCCTGCAAGCACAGCACTTAGATTAAAATAAATAAATAATTGGAAAAGAAAACAAAATTCTAGGACTTCTTGTATTGCATGAAGCTAGATAGTGGTCTGATGACTGTTCATCCTGAGGGAAACTCTAAAAGTCAGCAGCCCAATATTGTTTAAGGCAACAGTTACACCTCAAATCTTTATATGATGAGAGCTAGAAGGAAACCAGGGTAAAACATGAACTAGCATCACCACTAAGTACCCTTTTCAATCATAGCCTAACCACAGGTTTTGTTCCTGCGGAATGGAGAACAGCTATAGTTATTCCACTCCACAAAGGTGGTCTAGCAATAGGGAATTACAGACCCATAAGCCTGACCAGTCTCATCTGTAAAGCCATGGAACGTATTATTATGGACCTCATAAGTAAAGGCATAGGTGCCCTCCAATCTCTGGATCCTACTTAATTTGGCTTGGTAAAGGGCAGATCATGCTTGTTAAAACTGGTGGATTTCTTTGAAAGTATGATCAGGTCCATTGTTAATGGCAAATCTGTGCACACAACATAACCTGACTTGGTAAAGGCTTTTGACACAATCCCACATTCAGGCATTACCAATTTTTGTGTCTTTCGGCTTTTCCCGGTTAGGGGTAGCCACAGCGGAACTCCGGTCCGCTAATGATTGGCAGTAGCTTTTACATACTGGCTTGCCGGGCCTAATGCATAACCTTCAATGAAGGAACGCCCATTCACGCATGTTGCTACACAGAAGGCACTCTAACTGAGAATCGAACGGGCAACGTCTAACTGTGAGGCGACAACGCTACCGCAGCACCACCAATAAACTTAACAAAATGAATGTAAACCCCTTCATTGTAAGATGGGTTGCCAACTGACTCACAAACCAGACACACACTATCAAAGTGGGTGACTCCACATCAACCAACAGACTTGTTATCAGTGGGTGCTACAGGGGTCATTGCTGAGCCTCCTACTGTTTGGTTTATACTTCTCAGAAGTTCAGGTCAAAACTACAGGGTTGTGGCTGACCAAGTTTGCAGGCGACTCCAAACTAGGTGCAATCATTGAATCCCCAAATCAGTATACACCAGGAGGGTCTCACACAGACCAACGACTGGTGTATTAGTCATGGTCTCAAACTGAATGCAAAGAAATGCCTCATCATTCCCTTCAGCACAAACAATTTCCCTTCATGCTATCAAATTAACAACAATACCCTAAGTACCCATGAACTGGTAAGAAACCTGGGATCACAGGTTGACTGCTACTTTAACTTTGACCACCACATGTCTACCAATGTAAAGAAAGCTTTCCACATAGCTCAATTGATTAGTAAAGGCATCACCTCGAGAGCAAAGGAAGTTATAGCCCCCCCCCCTGCACTGTACCATACTAAGCACCTGCAGCAATTAGAGAGACCTCAATAGGTTTCTAACAAAACAGATCAAGGGCCTCCAGCATGTGCCTTACACAGACTGACTAAAGTCCCTGTCACTATACACCAATCATATAGACTTCTTAGGGGAGATTTATGCCTTACCTACAGAGCAACCCAAGATCCAAACCTAATGAACTTACCACATATCTATAAATCAAATGGATCTAGGGCTACCCATTCCAGATACTTAAATATGGCCTGTGACTTAAATAGGACATGCTGGAGGGACAGATTTAGCTCCAGGCAACTGCTGCATCTTTGCAACCAGCTATCAGTTCATGTAAAACAGAGCCCCTCTATGACACTGTTCAAGAGGAACTGGATGAGTGGATGGGACACCGTAAATTCTTACTGGGGATAGTACCTACAACCCTCCTGGACATGGGCAGTCATCACTAAATGCAGTCTTGGGTATTGACTAGTACTTCTACGGTATTACATTGGGTTGAAAATGCTAGGCTTAAAATGACCTCTGGGTCAATAGCCTAGTAATCTCCTATGATCCTAAGAAATTGCTCCAGAAGGGAATTGGAGGAGCATTAAATGAGCTGAACAGTGAATCAAGTCGGGGAGGCATTAGCTGCTGTAGTACAGAGATCAGAAGTGGAAGAGACTGAAGAGATAGCAGCAATACAAGATAAGCTGGATAAAGTCACAAAGAGGTTGTAAAGATGAATGTCACTTTGCTGGAATGTGTGAGGAAAACTAACAAAACGCTGGATGATGGTGAAATATTCCTACTGTGGCAATCAGATGAGATTAATGCTCTTCATAAAACAGAGAGAGATCAAACTATGAGGTGTGTATAGATAGAAGCCATAAAAGAAGCCATTAGACAGACATTAATAAAAATAGAAGGTAGAGAGCAAAGAGAGAGAGAATTTGAGACATATGAATGTTTCAGAAATGCAGAGGGCAGCGATTGTGCAAAGTTTGGGGCAGAACAACTAATCAGATAGATGGATAGCCCAAAAGAAAGAATACAGCTACCTACAGCCCATACAAGTTAATATCCCCCAGAGACTTGCATTATATTTCCCTAGACCTATATTGGTGAAGGTCCAAACTTTCCAACTCAAAGAACAACTCTTAGGACAATTGCAACAGAAGGGCAAGGATCTGTTGGTCAAGGAGAAAACAGTATTTGTGGAATAAGTTTATTCACTTGGCACAAGGATAAAAAAAAACAAGTTTATTCTGTTCTTTAAAATAAGTAAAATCCTGAACCTTAGATTCAAGCAATATATCCAGCAGTTTTAAAGTCTTCATCCCAGGTGAAACTTAAACTTTATAAGACTCAGAGGTTGCTGTGAGACCAGTGGAGAATTATAAGCAAACGACATCAGGGAGACCAAGACAAAGATGGAAAAGGAGTTGGGGTGCAAAGTCTACAGTGAGTAGAAACTCTGTCTAACAAATGGCCTGTCAAGCTCTTTCCGTTTTTTAAAAGGAAAATGCAGGATAGATTAACAGATATGGAATTATGTACAAACAGAGAAAAACACTGGAATGCAAACAGCAAAGTAATGATCCAGAGGACTCAACAAAGTAAAGATTAAGTCACTGAGACAGTGTTTCTTTATGACATAATGGACAAAGTAGGACTGCTTCAATAATGAAACAGAACAAAAAGGATTAGTCCAGATAAAATCACTTTAGCTAGGTGATCTAGGAGACTTTCTCTCTGATACCCACCCTGTGGGAGGAATAAAGATGCCATGTTGAAGTTTGGGAGGAGGGTATAAGAGAGAGAAAGTCTCTTAGATCTTCTAGCTAAAGTGATGTTATCCTGACTAATCATTTTACTCTGTTTCTTGTTAATCCTGTCACCCTCTGGGTCAAAGGTGGGATACCGGACTTCACTCGAGCCCTCTGGATTACCTCTGTTTACTACTTCAGTAATGAGGATCTGCAATTATTGCATTCTTATTCATGAGGAATTAATGTGGGTAGTTTTGTTTTCTTTTAGTGCAACCCTGAATGTTACAACACAGAAGAGGTCAGAATAAAGTCATTTTAACTATGTTGATATTTTATTGTAGAAAGTACTAAAGATAAACATTTTTTGTTTTATATAAAAGAAATTGAGTGAAATATTTGGAAAAGTTTTAGTAGTTTATTAGATAAGTATAGAAGATGAGATACTGAAAATTGAAAAAGAGTATAGAAGATGATGATTGCAAAAGTAACTATACTATTTAGAAATGTACTTAAGAGAGAGATGAATAATATATATAAGGCAGAGCTGCGAGAGAAAGTAAAAATCTGACTGGAGAGGAGGTGGGAGTATAGTATTTATAAATGAAAGAGGCTTGCTTGAGGGAAACTCCAAGAAAATACCAAGTCAGAATTGAGTTATATGGTATGAAAATTACAGAGCTTCAAAAGAAACTGCAACCTTCAATAATAGCAGGGTGTCAAACACATCAAAATTATTGACTAAAGGAGGATTTAAGGGGTTAGTGACAGCTATTAAAGAATAAGAACAAGAAGATGGCGATGAGACCTTAACCAAAACAGCAGCACAACTGAAATAGGAAGTAAGAAAGTAAAGATGTGCTGAGGGGAGGGGGGCAAGGAGGTGAATTTCAATAAGAAAGCTGAACATTATGCTGCAATACAACCACTAGCTCAACAAAGAGAAGGATGATCTGGAATTGGGGCAAAAGGGGAAATATGTACATAGTTCTAAGATTACTTTGTTTTTAATGAACAATTATTTGACACTACAGCAAAACATGGGGTTGAAAAGAAGGAAGCAATCAGATAAATTAGAAATATGAGGTAGTATACAGGGTAAGATTTCTACAGCTGTACAGAAAGAAAGAGATATAAGAGGGCAAACGAATCAATTGCTTAGGATCCAGAGACATTGCAGGTGTTATCTTGAAATGTGTACCTCCTTACAGACAGAATGAAAATTAACAAAGGTTGTAGAATATATTAGGATTAATGAAGTGGTTTCAGGGAGAGTTTCCATGTGTAAGCACAAACGGATAGGAAAAGGGGAGCTATAATATTAATAAAGAAAGAACACCCATTTGCATAGAAGAACAAAGAAGAGATGAGTAAGGAAGATTTGTACTAATGAAAGGAAATTGGTGAACTAGAAAAGTGACAATAGGAAACACATATTGACTACTGAGAATAACAAAGGATATGCTAAGGTGGATAATAGAAGAAATAATTGCATTTCAAAAGGGATTTTGTTTATAGCAGGACACAGGTATGTTATTACATAGGGAGGTGATGTGAGTGGAGGACCAAGGAAGACAATGGTTACAGCAGAAGGAGAGCTATTCAGAAACATTTTGAAAGCATTTGAACTAATAGATGTGGGTGATAGTAGAACAAGCAACAGGAGATTTACACACTATTCATTACAATATGACAACTGGCCAAAAACAGACATAGATTATGTCTCCAGGAAACACAAATACTTAGTGAAGGATATGATAATGCATCCCAGGACATTGTCAGACCATGTTTTTACTAGAACAGACATAAAAGTGAAGGAAGCTGAATAGGTAGACAGACACTAACAGATTTGTGGAATCAGTTTAAAGAAAATTACATGAAGGATAGGATAAGGAATGTGGTTAGTAAGAAAATTAAAGAAAAAACAGAACTCAGGAGTAATGTAGCTGAGAAATGCTATGCGATTAAAATAGAATTACAGTTTTTTTTCAAGAAGTAAGGAAATAATTAGGAGAGTAGGTAAGGATAAAACTGATTATGGGCATTGCAGGAAAAGGTACACATTCAAGAAGGGAAGAGAAATGGGAATTAAAGGAGTTTTAGAATACGTGGAATAAATATATAGAGGGAGCAGCAGAAAGGAGGATGGTACCTCTTAAGGATTTTGTAATCTACTCTGAGACTGCAGAAAATGTTAGCAAGGAAACTGTGGCAGTAGAGAGTAGAAAGAACTGTGGTAAAGATAATGGACTCAATAAACCAAAAGTTGTGTAAAGAACCAGCAGATACAGTGAAAACTTTGTGTGGTTAATATAGGGTGCTGTCTACAGATCAGAGGGAATCAAGCGAGTGTCAACTTTTTTGAGCAGTTATGGATAGGCAGGATAGTGGATGAGGAGGGACAAAAACTGATGGGACCAATTACATTGCAGGAAATAGAGGAGCAGATAGAGAAGAAAGCTACAGGCAAGTCACCTGGTTGGTATTCCCATAGAGGTATGGAAGGAATGTAAAGGAAGTATTATTCTGATCTGGCTTCAAATATTTAATGAAGTAATGTTGGAAAGTAGAGTGCTGGCATCCTGAGAGAAAGCTGTAATATTGGTTGTTAATAAAAGAGGTGAGGGATTCAGTCTAAACTAAGTTCATACTGCCCAATTTAATTTCTTAACCATGACTACTAGGTGTTTATGGATATATTGGTGTAGAGATTAGCAAGGATGCTGCCAAGGATGATTAACTGATACTAGTTTGAGTATGTTAAGGGAAGGCAAACATTTTACAAAATATTAAATATATATATATATATATATATATATATATATATATATATATATATATATATGGGTCTAGGACATATACTCGACTTCACTAAATACCGAACCACTAAAACATGCTCACTAATGCACGAAGTCATACAATCACGAAAAGTCAATTGATTGAATTTAATTTAACCGAACAGCACTTGATATCAGTTGAGATCTTTAGTCTCCTTTTAAATGGAACACACAGGTTTACTCGTACTACTAACGTACTGCTACTATGGCGGAAATCTGCAGACTTGCACCTGGAGTGTTAGGACAGATTTACAACACTGTAAAGTCAGAGAAAGGTGGAGAAATATTACTTATAGATGGTTATATATATCAACTGGAAAAGAAGACAAAAACCCAAAAGTACTGGAGCTGTAAATATAAGGTAACTGACAAATGCAAGGGTAGAGCAGTAACAATTGCAGTTACCTCTGGTGAGGAATTAGTTAAGAGTGTAGACCATTATCATTCTGGTGAACCTGATGAAGTTGAGATGTATCAGGTTAGAAGTGAGCTAAAGCAAAGAGCTTCTCTTTCTAGAGATTCTCCGTGTGTTGTGGTTGACGACACTGCAGCTTCTAGTTCTTTGGAGTGTGCATCTTATTTACCCAGCCGAAGTAGGGTAAACCTAGAGTTCTGAGAACTAGGATGTCAACAGAAATGAGATTTCCACCTCTTTTTCCAGTGAGTTTCTGGAATATATCTGTGTTGAATGAGAACACAGAATGCAATTGAAGCGTGGCACAGGGGGCTATGCTGTATAGCAGGGAAGCACTTCTTTGATGTTCTCAGCATTCAACAGAGTATACGCCATGAGCAAGACAGAGTTGATGAGGTTCGCTGTAGGATGTTGTCTGGTTGTCCTCCTACCCTGAAGAAGCGGAAGCAAATACGAAGAGAGGAACATTTTGAAATCATAATGGAAAACAAAGAAGAATACACAAGCTTGCAATTCATTAAAGCTATAGCTCAGTTATTGAAGAATGAAATGAAGTTAATTTAATTAATGCTGGGATTCTGTGACAAGAACAGATGTTAATTTGAGCTGAGATTATGTAAAGTTTACGTTATTTGTTGGCACTGGGTGTTTCTGCACTTTCTGCCATTATTGTATTTTCGGTGTTTTCCTAGATTCGGTTATTTGCGTTTTCGTGATTCCATGACTTCGTGCTTTAATGAGCTTGATTTAGCCATTCGGTATTTAGTGAAGTCGAGTATATGTCCTAGATCCATATATATATATATATATATATATATATATATATATATATATATATATATATATATCTAAATGTAGAGGCAGAGAAAAGTTAAGAGTTTAGTATTGGCAGGACTAAATGTAGAAAGGGCATTTGACAGTGAGTTCCAAATATATTTAGGAACTGATGTTTAGGATGGGTATCCCAAGGGATTTAATCTTACTAATTCATGCTATTTATAAAGACTCAGGAGCAGTATTAAAAATAAATGGCAGGATATTATCAGAATATAAAATCAGTAAAGAGGGCTGCTCTCTTTTTCTGCTAATGCTTGTAATTTATCTTGAAATACAAAAAATACACCTGCATGTAAAAGGTTGGGAATGGAATGGACATGATGAAAACTTGTTTGATTTGCTGACAATATTGTTCTGTATATTACTAGGCCCTTGGAAGATATAACAACAATATTTAAAATTTAAGGAAATTCATGGGATTGAATAAATGAAGACAAGACTAAATTATACACCCTAATATGAGTTAGTGGAGAGGTATCCATAGTTATGGAGTTATGGGACCATATGAATTGAAATACTTAGAAGTGTTGCTAAGATGACAAGATTACCCAAAAGAATCAGGGGAAATAGTTAAAGGTAAAGTTATGACTGTACTAAAAAAAATATGGAGGACAATGAGAATGGACTTGGGCCAGAGAATTCAGGTGGAGAAAATTTCATTATGCTCTAAATACTTTATATTGCACAGGCAAGGGATTCTGGGAATATATAAGGATGGAGGTTTTTAAGTATATTTGTAATGCCTCAGGGGTGGAATGGAAGAAATGTATTCCCTTTTTAGGAAATGGAAGGTTAGCAGTGCCACATTTGCTGGAATATTATAGGAAGGCACAAATGCAATTGGATTATTCTGTCCAGAATGGGTAAATATGAGGCAAAATAAAAAAAAGTTGATGCTCAGACAGGGGTGTTATGATAGAACTGTACAGAGAATAAATATCTTGTCACAAATGCATCAAAGTGAGCAAAATAAAAGATGGTTAAGGATGGTTTATAACAATATAAAGAAAACCTTAAAGAAGAAATGTGGGGTCTGGAAATTTGAATTATACCCAATTATTTTAGGTAGGCAACATTTTTACTAGATACAGTTATACCAAAACAGTGGTAGGAGAAAAAAATCAAAGTGTAGACAATGAATAGAACCTCAAAATTCACAGGATTCAGAATTCATTATAGATCAGCTCTCTTCATGATCTCTACTCCAGGAGATTGCCTGACCGTGACCAAATGATAGCTAATGCCAATGGTAGTCATCACTTCAACTAATCTAAAGAAGAAGCTGCATGAGTATTGGTCTTTTAATTGCCTAGCACACAGGCTAAAGCATAAAACTTTCAAAGAAGGGATAACTGCCATAAGTCTCCCACTGACCACGATGTTGAAGTCAGACTTGAAGTCAGTTATATGGAGTTTGATGATAGTACAAAATATTATGCTCACCACAGGTTGAATCTTCATAGTGTACCACTGATTACTGTTTGGATGGCCACGCTACTAGAAACAGAGCTGCAAAATTCAATTTATGATATCAAACTAGCCAACACTATCAGGTCACATGGTACTCTTAGAAACATAGTCAGAAAGTTGCTCGATATTCTGCTCTATCCCTTTTATTTAGGATATTTATTCATTGGCTTGGCAAGGCCAATGCTTCCATTCCTGGAGGTGGTACCTGAGTTTGATGATTTACAATGCAGACAAAGCCAAAGTAGCTTGTACTTCATGAAAGCAGATAATAATCTTGAACTCACTTTAAAAAGTTCTCAGATCTGTCAAATATGATGGTCTGACAAAGATTACTGTATCGATGATTATTCTAAATCACTACTTTTTCACTCCCCAGGGGACTGAATTTGACTACATTAAGAAAAGAGGTGTTATTAGTTGAAAAAGTAGCATTCTCATATACTCTTTTTGCACTGTTGGGTTTAGACGTCAGTAAGACATTTATAAGGTGTAGGTGAAGCTTCCTCGTCTGAATGAATATTCAATTTGACTTCCAAGAGGTGCTTGATGAAGTGATTAGGACATTTTATTCTTTGGTAAGTTTGTCTGTTTAAAGCCAAAAGACCTTTAAGAACCAGCCAGGAAGGATATCCTGTATGTCTTTGCTCTTTGCCCTCTGTATGGAAACTATGGTGTACTGGTTTCATCAGGTGAACTTGACCTGCTGTAAAATATAAAGTTTCACTCTTTCTATGTATGTGACACCACACTTTTAGTATTTATATGGAGATTCAGTGAAGCTAAATGTTATGAACATTGTAGCCAAAATGTCTAAAGAATGGGTGACTCTGTGGCACAGAGGGCTGGAGCCCTGACTGATCCAAGAGACTTAGAGTCTGTTTGGAGTCCAGTTACTTTATGAATCAACTGGGATGGTAAGAAGGATCAGCATTTTATCAGCTCACCTATCTTGGGGGTAGTGAGAAGGTTTTTTAGATAGATAAATAGCCTGCTGTTGCAATCTGGCACTCTAGCCACACTGCAAGTACTGGCATTAGACTTTATAACAGTCTTCATAGATCTGCACTGATATCACAGCATAAGAGGCTCAGAATATGACTGTGGGCAGGGCATAAAAAATAAACTCCCATGGATGGCGACTCACTTCAGCTTGACTCTTTTCTCATTTGGTAATAGGGCAATAATACAAGGGAGCATGAGAAATGAGTCATTAGCGTGAGGAAAAGGTTTGATGGTTGTGGCTGGGAGTGCCTAAAAAAAAAAATACCAAAGTACTATGCATGGGGGTGGGGTATGTCTTGGCCACTTATCAAAGAGTGCAAGTCCTTAAAATGGAGGTCCTGTCTTACTGTTTGTACTATTTTCTTATCCTAGTCCCACCGGTAATTTATTTCTTAAAAGTTTGGAATCAAAGATTCAAAGATTTATTTGCAGAAAGACAAGAGCAATGAGTGTGAGGATGTGTTACTCCTTGTGACATAGGAAGTAATTTCAGCTTCAGTCCTCCTTCTTAATGTTAAATGAAGACTATAATATTCATGAGATGCAGCTAAAATTGTTTTTAATCATACAGTGAAGGCCAGGTACACAAAATATGAGATAAATCAGTGAGGCTTTCCAGATGGACCTGTTCTCCCCCAATCTTCATTAGTAGAGTACAGAAGTAGTCAAAAAGAATAAGTATAAAATGTTCATTTGGTTCAAAGGTTCATAGGTTCATAGGTTGGTACTAGGCTATCGGCCCTAGGGCCTATAAAAGCCTAGCCATAACAATTCCCTGGCTATTTCTTCCCACACTAATTATTTCCCTGGACCCCCTGTCTAGAAGGTCAACTGACGTGATCCCCGGAGTGAAGTTCCTTTCTCCCATCCAATCATCAAGGTTCGTTTTGAAAAGGGCCAAAGAGCCCCTCTGCTTGACATGTATGGGCAGTCTATTCCAGAGTCTGGGGAGTCTCTGGATCAGGAACCTATCCCTCCAGCATGTTTTGTTTATTGTGATGACAACATTTAGATCCCTGGAGCGTGTGGCTCTGAGGGATTGGGATTTCTTTAAGTGTAGCATGTCCAACAGCTCTGTGTTTGACATGGCCTTGTATGTTAAGCAGAGATCACCTCAGAGTAGACGATATGCGACAGAGTATAGCTGGAGTTTTTTAAGGTGGTCAGCATAGGGCACCTGCTTTAGGCCTGTGATTCTTTTAGTGAGGTATTTCTGTGGCCTTTGCAGTTGTTGCAGATGTCTTGAGAGGTACATACCAAATGGGGCGTTGTATTCTATAATGAGTCTAATGAGGGATGAGTACAGTGGGACAATGACCTCCATTTTTCTGGATGAAAAGCCCTTAGTGATGAGGTGTGCACCATAGAAGGATTTTTTGACTGTTGTGGCGATGTGGTTATTGAAGGTGAGAATACTGCCACCTGTGTCCCTAAGTCTCTTATCACACTTTCGGTGTTTAGTGTACTGCCACCTATGTGATAATTCATGGGTACATGCTTTTTCCCAAAGGGGATAACTATACATTTCTTGACATTGAGCTTGAGCCCATGGCTCTGGCACCAAGCATCTGTTTCTGTAAGGCCCTTTTGTAGAGTATCCACATCATTTGGGGATTTAATAATGGCTCCCAGTTTGCAGTCATCTGCGAACTTTGTTAGCCAGAGTCCCTTAGTGTTGGCCTGTACTTCAGAGAAGTCGATGCCAAACAAGAGAGGTCCCAGGACTAAACCTTGAGGTACTGCACTTGTCACTTGTCTGGAGCTAGATTTGGAGTCAGCTACTTTTACAGCATGGGTTCTGTCAGTTAGCCAGTTGGCAACCCATCGAGTGACATAGGGATTAATGCCCACCTTAGTAAGTTTATCTATGATTCCAGAGTGGGACATGGTGTCAAAGGCCTTGACAAGGTCCAGATAGGCTATGTGGACTGCCTTACCCTCATCCACGGCTCTGGAGACTGATTTGAAGAAGTCAATAAGGTTCAGGAGACAAGATCGGCCCTTCATGAACCCAAACTGGGTGGGGTCCAGTGTTTTAAGGTTGCCAATGTCTTTGTTTATAAGTTCAAAGATAATATGTTCATGCCCTTGCAGATCAGGCTCGTCAGACTGATGGGGCGGTAGTTCCTGGGATCCAAGGTGGATCCCCCCTTGTGGAGTGGGATAACTGTAGCTGTGCGCCACTCAGTGGGCATGAAGCCTGAGGTGAGGGTATGATTAAACATAACACTTAGGTGAGGTACCAGTTCATTTTGTAGTCCAAGTAGTACACGGCCCGGGATGTCATCTGGTCCCATGGATGCTGTATTCTTAGCTTTGGAGAGTGCATTTTTTACCTGTGTGGCCTTTATTACCAGAATTTGGCAATCTTCCAGTATTGAGATGGGCCATTTAGGGGGTGAGAGGGGGGTGAAGTTGGCACTGAATCGATCTGCCAGGATATTGGCAATATCCTTGGGATCAGTATATTTAATGCCATTCTGTTGTAGCTCAGAGCAGATCTGAACATTGCCATTTAGATTATTGACATGGTTATATAATGCCTTGTGGTTGTCTTTGGAATCTTTGGCAATTTTATTTTCGTAACTTGCTTTGGAGAATTTTATGAGGGATATCAGCTTTTTACTGAGGCCGGTAAGGGAGTTTTTTGCATCCTGGGATTTTCCTCTTTTCTGCAACAGTTTTTTCCTTTTGTAATAAAGTTTGTTTATGGCAGGGGACCACCAGATTGGCTTCCTTTTTTTGGAGGAGAGCATCTTGGTTCTATTTGGGATGGCATG
The DNA here is from genome assembly GCF_019279795.1 of Protopterus annectens. Lineage (NCBI taxonomy): Eukaryota > Metazoa > Chordata > Ceratodontiformes > Protopteridae > Protopterus > Protopterus annectens. The sequence goes on along the minus strand of NC_056725.1, from coordinate 1,133,566,446 downwards.
ATTCATGCATGAGTGGATGTGCTCGTACAGTGCAGTTCCCGTCTGCATTGGTGCCATGAAGTTTTTAACTTCTGACTTGAATAGCATGAAGTTAGCCTTGGAGAAGTTTTTTATAGAGGTTTCCTTACTGGGAGGTGGGGGTAGGATGTGGATGTTAAGGGTGATTAGCTTATGGTCTGCTCCAGTCACCCTTTTGCTTAATAGGATTGAAGATTAGAGGAGTCAGGCAAATGTCATGGCAAATATGTCCTTACAAGACTAGACTGATTATTCATTCCATCTGAATGGCTTTGAGAAATAGTAAACTTTACCAACTACCCAGCACATCTCTCCATCTACAACACCTAGTTCTTCAGGTAATTCCAGACATTATCCTTTTCAGTAGTCAAGCTTCCAGCAAGCTTAACCAGGAAGATTTATCCATTGCTATTAGATTTTTTCCTGGGCTATTTGGGGACAAACCTCTCCATACATTGGTCTCCCTACTGCTTTCTAGGGTTAAAGATATGTAGAGTAAACCTGTGGAGATTTTTTACAAAGATTTGACTAAAATATTCATAAATTAGATTATTATTCAGATAGAAATGTAGTTGTCATTTTTCCTGGTTTTTCAAAAGCTGGAAACAGAGATAACAAAAGGTTTTTGGTTGAATATTTTTAGCACAATCCCAGAAATAGAAACAGTAGGTAAATCGAAGAGTAACTGTTTACTGGTGTCTGCCCATATTGTATATTTAAAAAATATTTTCCTTTTTTAAGTGTCAGGTAGCTCTTAGACTTTGTATACAGAGATGTTATGTGCCATTCCTAAGACAGCCTATGGAGATAACTTCCTTCAGTGGAAATGGAATGAAAAGCTCAAGAAAATAAGAAAAAAGATTTTTTTAAAACTGTGTTATAAATTAATGTTTTATGACTAACCACATGAGTTAGATTCATGAAAATATATTCTGTCATGACAATCAGCCTAAGTACCTTTTTCTAGTTTCTTGCTGAAATATGAATGGTGGTAGGAAATTGTAATTCATAAACTTCCCATAAAAGAATGTAAATTAGTATCTTGCTATGCAGTAAATGTCTCTATTTCTGATTCTTGATTTGTGGTTGCAGCATAAAACTGGGGATGACTGTGTACAGTGTGCCAGATGACCTTGCATAGCCACTCAGGCTAGTCAACAGCTTTTCATCTGCAAATTAGATATAACCCATTAGTATTGTGTGTTTGTGTGTGTCGTATGTGTGTGTGCGTGTGTGTGTGTGTGTGTGTGTGTGCGTGTGTGCGTGCGTGTGTGTGTTTGTGTGTGCATGTGCGTGCGTGTGCATGTGTGTGTGTGTGCATGTGTGTGTGTGTGCGCGCGTGTGCATGCGTGTGTATGCATGTGCGTGCGGGCGCGCGCATGTCTGTGTGTGTGTGTGTGTGTGCATGTGTGTGCGTGTGTGTGTACATATGTGTGTGCATATGTGTGTGTGTGTGTGTGTGTGTGTGTGTGTGTGTGTGTGTGTGTGATGGAAGCGGGTCTGCACTCCTCCATTTGCTTCTTCTTTGTGTGCAAAACATTTCTAATGCACAGCCTCCTGCTGGGGTTACTCAGGCATATTACAGCAAATTTACCCTCTGGCATGCAAAGTGCACACATTTATGTTGCAAATGCAACATATTAAATAATCTCTCTCATACATCGTGTCCTTGTGGCATATCACAGTAATTCTGTATAATGCTGACTGTTCTGCTCTATGAAAAGGATAGTGACTTCCTTAGACAACAAACAATGTTACATGGTAGTGGTATCATTATGGTGTTTGTCCTGGACAACAAGCAGAAAATTCAGCATTAGGGGAAGTGGAAGGAGCTTCTAAGGAAAGGAACCAGGCAGTTACTAAATGTTAGTGTCTTGATAAGGGGCTGCACCTGGACAACAAGCAATGACACACATACAAGAATCAGTGGCTCAGCAGGTCGCACACTTGCTTCCTAATGGACAGCAGATCAAGAAGCTGCAGGTTCTATCCCCATACCAGGCTCTTGGATTCATGTTCTTGTACTGATACAGTACTGCAGCATAAAAGGATGCTGAGCTCCTAAGGTGCCATGTTTAAAATAGGACATTAAATTGATACCAAGCTGATGGTGAAGGTAACTTAGGTGGGTAGTAAATACCTCACAGCATGCCAGAGGTGTGCAACTCTGATGTTTATCAGAAGGCCCTAATTCAACTAGCAGTCCTAGTCCCTGAGGAGTGAGATGCTTGATTTTGCAAGCTTGCCTAGCATATGAAGAAGCAGAGGAATTTCTGGTGCAGCCAACAGTCCACACTGGAGACTGGGAACCTCAGCCTAACAAATATATGGGGAAATAACCAGCCGATCATTACTAGACAAGGATGTACCTTAGTATGTCATTGCATGATAGGTGTGTGCCAGAACTGCTGGTAAGGCTTACCAGTATATATGTATGGGAATCATTTAATTAGTTGTACATCACATGTTTTTCATGCTGACAGAAGTGATTCAATAATCATATGATCATGGAATGTTGACATTACTTTTGCAGGAGGTCACAGTATAGTTGGGAGTGGGAATTTCCCCTTTCCCTACAACTGTATGAATTCAGAGTTACTATATATAAGTAATAAGGGGTGTGGTTGGTGTAGGGGTGCTTGCCCTATGCAAAAACATGTTTTGCTGAACTAATGTTTTTTTATTGATTATCTGGGTTTTGTTCTTTTTAGGTTGATCTTTTGCATTTTGACCAATTTGTGTTTTATAGGTAAGTACTAGGCTAGCTGCCTTTGTGGGCCATTTCATCCTTAGCCAATTTCCCTTTTATGCTTGAATTAACTATCCCATTTGGTTAGAGTTTCATTTTATCTATCCCATGATCACTAATTATATATTACCCCTAATGAAACTTTCTGAGATCATACCATAGATAATTTGAGGGAACCCATGAATGGCATTAACATACAGGTCTGTCCTGGGTTAAATTTTCAATGTAAGGAAGGTGTGCATATAGACAGATAGATAGGTAGGTAGACAGATATATTAACTGGTAATGGATGATAAATCTCCCTGGTTTAACTCTCATCCCTGACTGCTAATATGGGTGTTGCCCATTAGGGGAACAAAAGCTCAAGTGAGAAAGAGCTTGGTGGTTGGAGTGAGGAAAGTCAGACTATCGTCCCTGGCATTATGACCTTCACTTATAAACACCACCTCATACTTGCCCTAAAATAGACTTCATGGCAAGTGAGACTAGCTCAGTCAACAGAGTAAGTCCTTAAATGGGTGCCGGTTGCCCCCTAGGATAGTGATAGTTACAGTATCAATTAGAAAAGGTAAAAGTATAACAAAACAAATTCAGGCACATGGGGGTTGCTTCTGAAATGTGAATATTACATTTACAATGGTAAGCACAACTGTATTAATTGCATAGGCAAAGAGTACTATAGAATGTATCTAGACCATACCACATTGACTACACCTAGAAATTTCTTTGCTTCACCCTGGTTTTAAATAGAATTCAACCTATCCCTTCAAGTATTGATTTTACAAATTGTTCATTTATTTTATTTTATCAACTTGTTCATTAGGTGGGTGGGCAAGTCCATAGATCCTCTTCATCCATGATCCAGGCCCTATGTAGAGCACATAATTTTACAATACTGAGAATACACATTTTCACAAAAAGATCAGACAATAGCAAAATACAGGGGTCTACTTTATTTATGCGAAAGCTTAAAACAGCGAATGCATATGTATCAAACCAAATGCATTGAACCGAGAAATCATTGAAACACAATAAAAATAGAACTACACAACAAACATGACATGTAACAGCTGTAGGCAGATGGGCAAGCCCCCCTGCACCCCCTCTACTTAAATATACCAATTCCAAGATCGCACTACATTGAAGTAAATGGAAATCTCCACCTACGGAGATTTCCGTTTACAGTTTTCGACGGTTCACACTTTTGATGCACATGGTTCGATGCATATGCATTCGCTGTTTTAAGCTTTCACGTAAATAGAGTAGACCCAAATACAGACATAATGCAGACAATAGCAAATGTAAATAAAAGTAGTAAATTGAACATTTACTTACATGCTACATAAAGTACAGTGTAGGTATTATAGCATAAATGTAATTGGTACGGACATCATATCGTGCTTTTTACCTGCAAGTAATTGCAGTGCAATATTTATGTTTTCATTGCTAAATGCTTTGTTTTTGTTTATTCTGCCCATCAACTTTGATGTACTTGCATCCATGCTCTTTACAGAAAGGTATGTTTAATTTAGCTTGAAAGCCATGCGGTGCTTTTTGGTTTCTAATTACTGCAAGCAACTGTTTTTAGTATGTAGCCCTTATCTTAATGTAGGCTTTCCACCTAAGACTGAACCAAACTGAGGTCTAATAAGTGCAAGATTTTGTTCATTGTTACCACCACATCAATGACTGATTGGTGGTTTAGAGAGAAGCAGTGGGCAATTACATATATACATAATTTTGAATAACATTGGGCCGGATTCATGAAACCTCCGTGTAAGACTTAATATGTCTTACTCGGAGGCTGCAGTTGAATGGTATGACGTCAGCGTGCCATGAATATTCATGAGGGCATGCTGACTCATCCGTAACTCTTACACAGACTGAGTAGGCAAGCAGGGGACATGTCCGACTGTCGAGCAGTCTAAAAGTCCACGCCCCTGCAAGGTTTTAAAAAGCATAATGTCAACAGACAAGAGCGAGTCCGCTGAAATGTACATGCAACCAACACCACACTCCCTGACACTGTAAACCCCCATCAGAGTTATAAAATGGAAAATATTATTATTTTTTTTAAATCCACGATATAGCTGACCGTATTTGCGCTTGTTTGTGCAGGTGTGCCCATTGCTTAACCACAGTTAGCAATTGTGACATTGAAGAGCATATAAGAACTACTTATGCAAGCTAATCCAAATAGCAATAGCATAATGATAAAGCATATGTACAAAGAAAAGGCATTCACGGTTTGAGTCCCATCACTCCCCTTCATATTTATGTTTTAAATCAGTATTTGAAATAATACCAGACAAATATGATTAAAATTTTATTAAAAGCAGTGACATGGCCAATGTATCAGCAAATGAAATATATATTTTTAAAAGACCCAGATATATAATAGCCTGCCATTAAACAACATTTTACACAGCTAAACAGAGGTGCCCATAGTTTAATAGCGCAATACCCATCTAAACAGAGGTGCCCATAGTTTAATAGTGCTTTATCCAGTTAAACAGAGTTGCCCACAGTTTAATAGCACTTCACCCAGCTAAACAGAGTTGCCCATAGTGTAATAGCACTTTACCCAGCTAAACACAGTTGCCCATAGTGTAATAGCACTTTACCTTGCACAATAGAATTGCCCAACATTTAAAAATGCTTTACCCAGCACAATGTGTTTCAATGGACGTGTGCGCCGCGCCAACCAGGGCACCATAGGGCACAGGGGAGCAACGTAGAGCTAAGTTGCTTAAACAAAGCCACACCCCCTAGCCTGTCTAGACAGTATTAAAATAAAAGCATGACAAGTCTTGAACCCAGGACCCTTTGCAGCATAATCAAAGGACAGAACCACTAAGCCATGACAACATAGGGGAAGCAGCCACTATTAACATACATAAACTTAGGAATGGTAGTTTAACCATTACTAAGCAGGTCTGCAGTCAACCGAGAATTTTACAAAATGGCCAGTCACAAAAAAGTGCGGGAAATGCGGCATATTTAAGCCCCACGGGCGGGAATACACTCCATAACTGATTGTAGCTCACATCTGCGGTCAGAATGTCTGGTGTTGGAGAGGGAGTGCACTTCCGAGCGCAGAGATGGGGCACCGAGGAGTCCAAATACATGGTTTGGCTTCTAGTCCACTGTCACAAGGCAAGACTCCTGCAGGGCCAGTTCCAAGGGACAGAGTACAAGGCAGAGGCTTGGAACCAGTTAGCTCGTGACCTCACCAGTGCCACAGGCGTTCCCCAGACTGGTGAGCAGGTCCATCCCCACCATGCAGACTTGAAGAGACGAAAGGAGGACCCCCTGAACCAGTGGATACAGGAGGCCCGTGGGATGCGAGATGGCCCACAACTGAGTATGTAGCCATGGAATGCAGTATGTAAGGATTTAAAATGGAGTATGTATAATGGATAGGAATGTCTCAATATCCCTTCATTCACGTTACAGCTGCAGGTGACCGTGTTAAGAATCAGCAAGCCTATGAAGATAGGCTGCTAAGGCTGCGCCGCCAGGCAGGTTAGTGATTATTCTGCATGTATTGTTATATAAAATATGGGAGAAAGCATGAAAGAAAGTGTTGTAGTCCAATAATACAGCCATAAAATGGACTGAATAAGTCCTCTGCATGTACTGTCAGATAAAAACATTAGAGAGGCAGAAAAAGAGTGTAGTAACCCATTAAGAAAGGTAACAAATGTCTGGAATAATATCTCTGCAGGCACTGTCATATAAAATAATATGTGAGTGAGCCTGAAAAAAGACTGTGCTAACCTATTAATAAAGGTATAATATGTCGTGAACATGTCTGCCATATATACCGTTAAAACAAATAAAGAAGTGAGCCTGTGGAAAAGTGTGTAATGTCATTAATAAAGGTCTAAAACCCAGAGTGTGTCTGTTTCACTTAGTATGAAATGTTGTTGTACCCTTGCATTATACAAATAGTAATGTGTTAGAAAGTGCTGGCAACCCAGAGTTCTGCAGTCCCATCTAAATTGGGTAATGGAAGTGCTAGTAGCTGTGAAGTAAATATACAGTCCTCAACAGTCAGTTACTGGCTGGCATGCATAAGTAAATCTGGCACACGAGTAGCATGCTAATATGTTCCCCAGAAATGTAAGTGTGCTTCTATAAATGCAGGGCTCTGTACAATTTGAAGTGAAAATGTCATGTGAAAACATCCAGATATGTAGATAAAGAAATATAAATGCAACCATGAAATATGTAGCAGTAACATCTGCATCCTGGACAGTTAGTATGTGAGATATAGGTCAAGTATAGATTGAACTAGCCAAACCCACTACACAACCTAATGCATGGTGGCAAGTGTAATAATACATGTAGGGAATATACACTTGCAGTCACAAGGAATGCAGTGCAGAGTGAAAGTGTTTATAAGATGTTAACGGAGGTTATTTCTACACCCTACTGTTTGTGCATAAACCATGCAATTCCACACCTCAGTGGGTATGTGTAATCTTAAATATTTGTTGGGATATATGTCCAATTGTTCTATAAATATTTGCACTCATGTTGATGCATGTGCCCTGTTCAAATACCACGTTCATGGTGGCCTGTTGCTACCAATCATCCCTGCATGCGGTTGGAATAACTACTGTTGTTCAATATATGCATGTGTTAAGTTTGCTGTTCAACTGTTGGAACTGTGGTGTGTTGGGTTAATGGGAATATTACTGCATGCTGTTACAACTAATCTGGAATGCTGTTGTTTATGTTGTAATGAAACACACCTAATCACAGAACATATGGAAGGCCGGTCCCAGCGGACCCACCTGTCCCTCCTCAGTTGGCGAGTGCACCTGGCACCAGTGGCTCTGGTGCCCAGCCCGGACTCCCTTCCTCTGTTGGTCCTGTGCCACCTTCAGGTGGAAGCGCAGCAGGGGATGGGGCTCATCCCCCCCATGCAAGCATGGGTGGAGAAGGGTCACCCATCACCTTTCAAAGGGTCCGGGCTGTGGTGCAACATGCTGAAGGTGGTGACATTGCAAATGCTGCCGGACAACCCACAGTGAGGAGACGGAGAAGAGTGTACAGGCCCAGGGTCACCTACCAGGGGTTACATGAGCAGGAGATAGTGGAGTGCTATAGAGTGGACAGAGACCTCCTGCAGCAAATTGTTGAACTGTGCAAGCCATGCCTCACACACAGAACCAACAGAGGGGAACCCATCCCAGTGGAAACCAAGGTATGTGTTGGCCTAAGAATACTAGCAACAGGTACCTTTCAGAGACCAACTGGTGATATGATGGGGATATCACAGGCATCAGCATCCAGGGTACTGCACCAGTTCCTGGATGCCATGTCAGCACATGTCGGTGATCATGTATATTTCCCCAATTCCCGTGAGGTATTGGCCAGCAATATGCATCTCTTCCAGCAAATAGAAGAATACCCTGAGGTAGTGGGTGCAATAGACTGCACGCATATACGCATCAAAGCACCAGCCAGTGAGCGGGGTAGGGCCTACATTAACCGCAAGGGCTTACCCTCCATCAACTGCCAGGTCGTGTGTGATGCCCAGGGCATAATAATGAATGTGTGTGTTGGCTGCCCTGGAAGCTACCATGATTCCCATATCTGGCATGTGACGCAGCTGTACCAAACATTTGCCAATGGGGACATCCCACATGGTCACTTAGTGGGGGATGCTGGCTATGCACTGGAGCCATGGCTGATGACACCCATCAGAAATGCACACACACCTGAACAGTGACGCCATAATGAGGCACACGCACAAACATGAAATGTAATCGAGCATGTGTTTGGGTTGCTCAAGTCACTGTTCGGGTGCCTGGACACATCTGGTGGAGCCTTGCAATACTCACCAACTACATGTACCCAAATTGTCACGGTATGTGCTATACTACATAATATGATTCTGTGAAAACAGCTGCAGCAGGACCAGCATAGGCCTGGGCCAAACAGCCCCCCCACCAGTGCCAGGGCCATCACAGGCAGAGCGTGACTTGGAAGAGGAACAACCTGAGCCTGCCCCTGTAGGCAGAAGGAGGTGTGCCCAGTATGCCTTGGCAAAGAGGAAATGCATAGCACATACACTGGCTCAGTAGGAACCCTGGAAATGATACCTCTCTCTGACTCACCCATATAGTAAAAGGGATGCCTAACTTGACACTACCTGTTTCCAAACATGTATAGGGAGTGCAGTATGTGCATCTGACATAGGCAGCCCTGCAGCACCACCTGAGGCATGATTGCCATGTGTTAAGCAGTGTAAGGTAGTGCTAAACAGCAATTTACCACCATGTAGTATATGCAAACTTGATGACCTTGAGTATCATCCTACCCTCACCAAACATGAGGCCACAATATGAAGACAAGATGATCAATTACAACAATTGGCTTAAGTATTGGTGTCAGTGATAGGGGATACAATGCCTGTCAGCCTGGGATGACATGCTCGACAAGACATGATGCTTCGCTAGGGATGGATTTCACCTATCACCTGTGGCCTTTTAGATATTGCCAAAGGCTCTTGTCACCCCCATAGTGCCTTTTTTAGGTAAGGCTCAAAACACAAACCCACCTCCATAGGTATCACAAGGGATAAGAAACCATAAGTAATGCTACTCAATGCCAGAAGTCTAAACTGCAAGATACACGCACTCCAAACTCTCCTCAGCATGGAGACTGTTGATATCTGTGCAGTAACAGAATCCTGGTTCAAGGCTCCCAAGTGCACCCTAGCATTAACAGGTTACACCTCATACCATGCTTTACAGCTGCAAAACATGGAACAAACTACAAAAGGAGGGTGAGTATCAATATTTTTCAAAGATACCCACACCCCCAGGTTTGTGGCACAGCATGAAGCATTAGAGACTATCCATGTGCAACTAACAGTGGCTAAAACCGCCTTCCAGTTCATAGCCTGCTACAGACCACCCTCCTAAACCCAGGAACCACACTTGGCTGACTGGACAACACATGAAAATATGAAGGTCTCCCCAAACACCATTATATTGGGTGACTTCAACTACCCAAACATAGACTGGGAGCATTACCCTAGCCCCAACACCCTAGCCCAAAGGTTCCCAGAATTTATAAACCAAAATGCTATGGAACAACTTGCTACCACTCCCACAACAGGGGAAAACATACTGGACCTGATCATCACCAACATGGGGACTCTATGCCCAAGACCAGAAGTGTATCCCTCACTGGTAAGATCAGACCAGAGAGTAATCTCACTGGATATTCACATCCCGATCCCAGCCCATGGCCAGAAAAACACAGTGAAAATTATTCACTAAAGCAAATGTCACACTCCTCAAAACTGAGGTGGAATCCTTCACAGCCCCTGTGCCTGTGGAAAATATGGCCCAGACCTCATAACCCTTTATAAATGCATTCTATGAACACCTTCAGGAATGCATGGATCATGCAATCCCAAATAAAACCAAGACTCAATCCTCCAAAGCCAGGCATCCTGTCCGGTGGACCCCAGCCATAAACAAACCATACAATACAAGGAGGAAGCTACTATATGATAGATCAAAATCCCAAAAAGGGAAGGCATCTCTGATCAGTATTATTGAAAAACTACGGCCACACATAAGATCGTCTAAGGCCATCTTTGAGATAAAAATTGTACAGGACACCAAGGATAATCACAAGGCATTCTTTACTTATGGTAGGAACTTGTGTGGGAATCCCCAGATATGCTCAGAAGTAGTCCAAAATGACAAACAATGCACCAAACCCACAGACATTGCCAACATCTGAGCTGACAGGTTCAGTGCAAACTCCCCACCAAAAGGGCAAATATCTATCCTAGCAGAGTGCTGGCCCCCTGACATCGCAGATGCTCAGGTAACAGCCAGCCTCTCCAAAGCAAAACACACAGCATCAATGGGACCAGACGGTGTCCTGGGCTGTGTCCAACATGAACCCCAAGAAGAATTGAATGCAAACATAAAACCACTGTTCAATCTCAGCCTTACCACAGGATATGTACCCAAAGAGCAGTGTACAGCAACAGTGGTCCCTCTCCACAAAGGTGGTGCCTCAATGGATATTGCAAACTATCGCCCCAGACGCCTGACTAGCTTGGTCTGCAAAGCTATGGAAAGGATCATCATGGACCTCAGAAATAAACATATTGGGGACCTACAGACACTGGATCCTACCCAGTTTGGCTTTGTTAAGGGCAGATCCTGCCTCTTAAACCTGGTTGAGTCATTTGAAACAGTCACCAAGGCCATTGACGAGGGGAAGGTGGTCCACACAGCCTACCTGGACCTCGCAAAAGCCTTCCATACAGTACCCCACTTGGTCATCATAGATAAGATCACCAGCTTCAATAAAAATCCCTATGTAACTAGATGGGTTGCAAACTGGCTCAAGGACAGAACCCACATGTTCAGAAATGCTGGAGCCATGTCAGAGCCCAAACCAGCTACAAGTGGCATCCCACAAGGCTCAGTCCTGGGACCTCCCTTGTTTGGTATATATTTCTCAGAGGAACAGGCCAACACAGAAGGACTGTTGTTGAACAAGTTTGCAGATGACTGCAAACTGGGTGCCATAATCGACCCTCCAGCTGACACAAGCATCCTACAAAAGGGCCTCATAGAAACAGACAACTAGTGCCAGATCCATGTCCTCAAGCTAAACGCAAAACAGTGTATAGTCCTCCCCTTTGTCAAAAATTAAGTGCCCACAAATTACCACATAGGTGGTAACCCATTAAGTATGGAAGAAGTGATAAGGGACCTGGGGACCCAAGCTGATAGCAATCTCTCATCCGATAACCACGTGGCCAAAGTGTTTAGAAAAACATTTCGTATAGCCCACCTAATCATGAAGGTATTCACATCTACATCAGGGGAGGTCATCGTGCCTCTTAACTCATCCCTCATCAGACCCATAATGGAGTACAATGCCCCTTGTGGGATGTACCTTATCAGACACCTGCAGCAGCTGGAAAGACCACAAACGTACCTCACCAGGAGGATCAAAGGGCTCAAACACATGCCGTTCGCTGCCCCATTAAAGAAACTGCAGCTCCACTCAGTGGCATACCGCCTGCCCAGAGGCAATCTGTGTCTGATGTATAAAGCCATGTCCAACCTGGAATCAATGGACATACTGCACCCTGGAAAATCAGAATCCCATCAAGCTACACGCTCAAGAGACCTGAACCTCAGGACTGAAATAAATAGGACATGCTGGAGTGACAGATTCATAACCCAGAGGCTCCCCCCACTCTTGAGTAAACCCCCACTCCAGATTAGCCAGAGTCCCTCATTGACAGTCTTCAAGAGGAATCTTAATGAGTGGATGGGAGATTGTAGGTTTACCCTGGGTATCACTTCTATGTCACTGTTAGACAGAGGCACAGTATACTAACCTTGAAAAATGTCATGGCAAACTCCACTTAAAATGTGTGTTGAAAGCCAAACACACTCTGGCTAGGATTATAAATGCCCTAGGGCAGATAGCCTAGTATGAACCTATGAACAGAACCACACACACCAACTAGTACAACTGTGGTCAATGTGGAGTAATGTTTGGCAATGTCTACACAAGTTGGTGAATACACAGCAATGTCGGACAAGCCTGGTTTAAGTAGGCCATAGCTGAACAAAATGCAACATGCTCATAGTTGCCCAACTGGCCCTTAACCAGTCTGGTCTGCTCAATATGAACATTTAAAGCAGTGATGGGACTCAAACCTATAATACTATGCACCATAGTGAAAGTACTGAACCACTACACCATGACAGCATTGCAGTGCTCAGCCAGTATGAGAGAATGTTGCCAAGTCTTTGAAAACTATCACATGGACACCCTGCAGGCACAGCATAATCCCTGTTGAGTTATGACATAAAGGAGTCTGGCAGTAAGAACACAACATGACTTCCAACACACACAGTATAAATGTCAATATTGGTCATGTTCACACACAGCCAGAAATGTAGTGGACTCCAGATCACAACATATGGAAAGGTCACACTGGGCATGTTCACACACTTGGATAAATGAGACATATGTCTGGCAACAAACCATTGAAAGCCTGAACTGGGCATGCTCACACACACAGGCCATGTCTGAGTATAGCAGTCAGTCACACATATCTGGCAGTTGTATGTGTTAAGCCAGGAACCTCCCATGATCCAGCAATCCGCCCTGTGCACACAGTTAAATGACAACAGACACATATATTAATATACTGGAACCCTGTTATGATCAAACATGTTACGCAGATACACAAGTTGTTCATAGAAACTGGGAAAGCTACGGCAATAAAGACCTGCAAACAGTAGCAGCAACAAATATTGTGCATCCCGAACATAAACATAGGTGCAGAGGTCAATACTAGGCTGTCTGCCCTAGGGAATTCATAAGCCTAGGCAGAGTGTATTTGGTGTTCACCTCCTCAGTAGACTAGCCTACTGTGCCTCTGTAAAGTAGGTCATATAAGTCACCCTTTAAGGCTAGTTTGCTGTGCCTCTGTCAAGCAGGGACTCAGTGGAGATCCCAGGGGTGAATTTGCAATTTTCCATCCATTTGGCTGTATTTCGCTGGAAGATTGTTGGCAAGGGGCTATGTCTAACTTTAATTGGGATTCAATTCCAGAGTGAGGGGAGCCTCTGGGTAATGAATCTGTCCCTGCAGCATGTCCTATTTATTTTTGTGCTGAGGTTTAAGTCCCTGGAATGTGTAGCTCTAAGGGTCTTGGATGTTATGAGGTGGAGCATGTCCATTACTTCTGGGTTTGAAATGGCTGCATACATCAGACAGAGATCACCTCTGAGTAGGCATTAAGCAACTGAGTAGAGCTGGAGATCCTTTAGTTGAGCTGCATAGGACATCTATGTGTAGCCCATGATCCTCTTGGAGAGGTACTGTTGTGTTCACTGTAGTTGCTGCAGGTGTTGGGTAAGGTACACCCCAAAAGGGGCATTGTAGTCAAACATGGGCCTGATGAGTGACTAGTAGAGGGCCACAATGACGTCCCATGATCTACATGCAAACACCCATGTGATAAGGAGGGCTATATAAAGCTCTTTGCAATGACTCTGTCAATGGGATTAGCAAAGGAGAGGTTATTATCTATGTGGGTCTGTGGGATATTGCTCTGTTATGTAGTTGCTTCCTCCTTCTGTTGTACAGCTAATATATGGCTGGAGTCAACCAGACAGGTCTCCTGTTTTGGAGGAGACATGGTTTTATTTGGGATAGCATGATCAATGCATACCTGCAGGTGCTCATACAATGCATTTGTAAAGGATTCTGCAGATTGGGCTGTATTATCCTCCAGCATGGGGCCTTTGAAGTATTCCACCCCAGTCTTTACAAGTGCAAAGTCTGCTTTTGAGAAATTCTTTACAGTGATTTCCTTGGCTGGGGGTGGGGATGTGAAATGGATGTCCAGGGAAAGTTGTTTATGGTCTGATCTTAACAATTATGGTTCTACCTCTGATGTGGAACATAGAGTCCCCATGTTGGTGATGATTAGGTCCAATATGTATTCCCCCCTTGTGGGTGTGGTGACTGCTTGTGCCATAGCTCATGGATTCACAAATTGTAGTGGCTGTAGGGTGATATTGTTGAGGGCCTGAGCAGTATCCCCAGTCAATATTTGTGTACCTGAAGTCAACCACTATAATGGTGTGTGTGAAGACCTGCATATCATACAATGTTCCCAGGAAAGCCAAGTGTGGTTACTGGGTATCGGGGGTGGTCTGAACTACACACCAAACCAAAAGGCAGTTTTGCACAATGGTAGTTGTATATGTATGGCCTGTCATGCTTAGTGCAGTGGTACCAACCCAGAGGTGTGTGTATCTGTGATGTATATGGATACACCCCCTACTTGTGTTGTGTGTTACAAGTCCTGTGGTCATGAAGCATGCTATAGAACATAACCTGGCAGTGCCAGTGTGCATATGTGACCCTGAACTAGGTGTCTGTTAATGCACAGATATTGTTATCCCCCATACTGAGGGAGAGTTAAAGATGTACCTTCCTCTTTGGAAAGACTGATGATGTCATCACCCTATAAATACAGCAGGAGAAGGGAAATCATCCAGTAATGTGAATAGCGTGCTCCACTAATGCGTCTCGCTCTCAAGTGTCATAGCATAGTTAGGTAGGGGTTTGAATCCTGCCAACGCTGTGTGTGTGGGGGAGGGGTGTATATATGTATGCAATTCTCTGTGAAAGGAATGGCCTTTTCGAAGACTGGGATAACACACTAAAAGATGTGCATTCCTCTTTGGAAAGACTGATGATGTCAGCACCCTATAAATATAGCAGGAGAAGGAAAATCACCCAATAATGCAAATAGCACGCTGCGCTAATATGTCTCTCTCAAGTATCAAAACATAGTTAGGTAGGAGTTTGAATCCTACAAATGCCATGTGTGTTTGTCACACAGTTGTCAATGTGTTGTGTGTTTTGCTTTTATTATTGTATGACATATTATTATAACAGTAATTTAAATGCACACATCAGGTATGTGTGTGCCACATACAGATATGTACCTGTGACCTTTAATAGTTCCTATGTGTGAAGCCTGCCCCATATGAATACAGTTGTTACCTTTGCCAGCATGTGCCACAGCTTACCAGACCTTAGGCCATACATATGTGTTGGTGACAATGCAGGCTACTGCAGTGATCTTTGCCCTAGGCCAACTATGTGACACACACCCATGAAAGCTTTGATAGATTAATGTGGGTGAGGGTTCATGTCTGGAGTATATGTCAGACATGTTAAAACACAGCAAAGTCTGTGAGTGATGGACACCCAGTGTAGGTGTTTGGCAACTGTCGCCGATATACATACAGACACCTTTTTGCTTAGGTGATTCACAGAGGGACTGCAGAATACCTTTGGAAATGTGAACATCACAGGAAAGACAAGATAACACTTGTCCACATGTACACACCATTACCAATTCTACATGATGGGTGCTACCACCTACATGGTACTGTTGGAGTACTATGTTAACTACATGCTGACACCAATGCCACAGTTGCATTACAGCAATACAGCATGGCTTGGACAACAGGTATCTGTCCGTATGATACTGTTGTGGTGGTTAGGTGTGTCATGTGTAGAATGCATTGTAGGCCACTGTATGTATTTGCAGTCGTGGATGGGCATATCCGTAGTGTGTTGGCATGTACGTGAAACTGCTATATGCCAAAGAGTATTGTTCCCAGGGATGTATGGGGCTCAGTAAGAATGGCTACTGGTATAGTGTAGCACTGCAGAGATATCACTGACACCAGGTTCCTACATCTTTGCATCAGTTGAGGAGACACCATGTAATGACCACTGAATGTCAGGCTATGTAAGCTGTGTATACTACCAGAATGCAGACCATTGACATTTGGAAACCATATCACCCACAGCATACTGTCAAACCATGTCATGTTCCATGCTAACCATGTTCATAAATGTACACCTGCAACTCAGTGCTGCAAACATCACACATGTACTGTCCACACCCCAGCACATGCAGGCACAGGTACACACAACAGCCATGTGGCACATGTGTAGACAGTACACTTTGGGAATTAACACTGTTGTATACAAAACTGCAATGTCAAACATAGGTAATGCATCATGCATGCTCGAATATACCCACAACATCATTACACTGTACTGTTAACAACATGATAATATTACTACAGTGCTATGTAGTCACCCTGTGCATCAGCACCATGCTACCCTGTTCCTGCATCAATGTTACAGATGGCAGGAGGTGACACAGTTTCATCATATGCACAGGGTGTGTACTTGGTTTGCCAGAGTCTGCCATTGACACATCCAATTGACATGTATGTGTGTGTGTGTGTGTGTGTGTGTGTGTGTGTGTGTGTTAGTGAGGGACAACAGTACAACATGGGGCAATGTTGCTGCAATGTGTGTGTGTATGTGTTAGCCCTAGGTGTTAGCATTATGTGTGTGTGCATGCATGCACACAGTTCCACCACATGGCTGCCATATATGGGTGTTTGTGGACAGCCACAGACTGTACCTGCCAGGTCATACAGATCACTGTCTCTGGCCATGGACACGGTACCTGTGCCTGGCAGGGGTGCTACAGACAGTATCAGGTACTAAGCCAGACTGGGTACTGTTATCAGAAGCAGTGGGTTGTTGACTGGACACATGTCCCTGCTGGGACTGTCCAGAGCCATGTGCACATGGTCTTCTCGGATGGTCTAATGACAGCACAGACCCAGCATTGCTGGGGCTGGTACTGGCACTATGGGAGCGGCTGCAGGTTTCTTGTCATCTGCGATGACTGCCAGCTGATAATGTTGCTGACATATGTCCATATCAACACCTCAACTGTCCTGCACTGTCCTGGCTCCTGGACATGTAGTTGTGGAAGAGATCTAATGTCCCCCCCCAACGTCTATCAATGACCTCGCTGACGTTACGGATGGCAGACGCAACGTCACACATAGTGTCATTCATAGCAGTGTCATGTGCTCTAAGCTCCCTCAGACCCTGTCTGGTGTACCGTTCCATATGTGCCTGTGCCTGCATTACAGCCCGGAACATAGCTGAGGCTGAAAGACCTCTGTGGGCACGTCTGACAGGGGCAGTACGACCACGGATGCTCCCACGAGAGCCCCTGGACATCTGCCTGTGTGGTACTATGTCAGGAATCTGGCCATGGCTGCTGTGAGGGGATGCATGTGCCAATGATACCACACTACCGTGGTCAATGCCCACTGTATGCTGTCCCTCAGCTAAGGACATTGGTGACAATGGATGTATCGGCAGGATGACTGTGCGCATTGATGGGGTTGACTGCTGTGTAGTGTCAATTGGCTGACCAACGACAGACCCTGACACACCTCCCTGTGCCATTACACATGTATCATCATAATCACTACTCCCAGCAGTGGCTTCAGGTTCCCTGCTGCACTTCACAAGAGCAACATCAGAACCTGTGAGAAGAAGATAGGAAACACAGTTTACAAATGTGTACAAGATATTAGCACACGGGCACACATGCACACATGCACACATGCACACAGGCGCACATGCACACATGCACACATGCGCACATGCACACATGCACACAGGTGCACATGCACACATGCACACATGCGCACATGCACACATGCACACATGCACACAGGCGCACATGCACACAGGCGCACAGGCACACAGGCACACAGGCACACAAGCACACAGGCACACTCCTCAGTACAGCAGATACAAACACAGACACACCTGCAATCCAACACATACACAATACTGTTTTAGGGAGGGTGACAGTATCACAAGGAAAAACATCACTGCACACGTGTCAGCATGCAGATTATATGTTGCACAGGAACATGCAGTGCAAGTGTAGACAGCCCTTGTTAATAACAGTATACATGTAGTTGATGCCTGTGTGTAGCTGTTCAGTGATTGTCTCCACCTTGGGACACAATGTGTACAAGGACATAACAATGTTGTGCAAGTGTTACAAGCTGTGGGTGCATATATTTGCACACACACACACACAAAAACACATGACGATGCTACGCAATGACTGCTATGTGTACTTTTGTGGTCGGCGGAACTGGATGTGGTGTAGTAACGTGAGCCCTGATCAACATGCTTCTTGTGGTCAGTCAACAATAATAATGTGTGCCTGACAGGCAGCTAGCATGCTGTACCTGACGTGCAGTAACATGACTACATCCACAATTACACAGCCACTTGTTACATGGGTTTGTAAGGTGGCCAATAGTGAGCATTGCCTAACATGAATGTATTATTTGTTCAAGACTGTTGCACAAAGACATGATAGGCCTCTACCCCTCAGGTGTATTATGTGTGCTGCATAGATGATAAGTGTGATACTGAAAGGTGGCCATACAGCAGGTGTCATAATTGGACATGTGTAGCAGGCTAAGGTGTAGTGTCTATGCCAAACATGTGTGCTGTGTAGATGTGTATCAGGTATGCCTATACAATGTCCAGTACTGTGTTGCCACACATGTGTGTCATGCTCTGTGTATTGCATGTGAGTGAGGCAGCTATTGAGAATAATGGGATATGCATAGTCTCACAGCAAACATGCACAGCATGCATTATGCGTAGGTGTGTTACATGTGCACAGACAACACCTCCATATGACATGCACATGTCATTAGCAATAGTATTGTTATTACACACTCATCAGCATGGATTGGCTGCCTTGCTGTCTCTCCAGAGGGACCTGCAAAAATATGACAGTGATTGCCAGTGGCCACAACTGTGCCATTGATACTGTGAGTATGATAAAGCACAGTAGTACAACAGGTGGCTTTCACAGGTGTACAGATTATGCTCAGAATATCAATCTTGCAGAAGAATAGGCAGGTTAACAGCTACACAAACAGTACACATCTCACACATGCATTAACTACCAGTACAGAAAACAGTCAACTACAGATATGGCATGTTACCTGCATGCTCCATTTCAACATGCTGGGTGGCTCTGGCCTCCATGATGACACATGTTTGTGGATGTTGCTGTTGTTGGCCTGGAGCAACAACACTTAGGAGGTGCTCCTCCACACTGGTGAGGGGGGGTGGATAGGTACCCCACCGCCTGTGGCAAGCTGTTGTCTGTGGATATCAGACGCACACTGCCGGACATGTTTAATTACATCACTGCAGTGATGGTGTACCTGCTCATATGTCCGGTTATGCATGCCTATGTCATTTACCCGACGGACAAGATCTTGCCACAGTGCAGCCCTCTCAGCTGGTTCTGGCTGGTCCTGGAAAACAGCACACAGTAATTCTGCACCAGGCTCTGGTGGATCTCCTGATCCTCTGCTGCTGTATAAGGCGTGTTTCGCTGATGCACCATCACCCTGGAAGGAAAAGAAAAATATGTGAGCAAGTCATGTGGCACACTTAATATTCTAATGTACTGATATCACTTAACTGCCATGTATAGCATCTGTCTGTCTATCAGGGGATACACATGTTCGATACCACATATCAGTGCTCAGCCCACAACTGTCTGACAGTGCCTGCCACACTCCATACAACAAACTAGTATACACAAGCACTCGGCACACTGTGTGTGATACAATGCACAACCTCACACTGGGGATATATATCAAGCTAATGGATGAAGAATATTGTCATCCCATGCAATGAATGCAATGCACATTTACAGTTTCAACGGTAATCCACCCTAGTCTTTGATGCCATACCCCTACCTGACATATGTGCACAGTTGTTACTATAGCCAGCATACTGCTGTCACAGAGTATACATGCTGCCAGGTACACACACATACCCTGTAACACACATGTGATTGCGGCCATGGTACAGGCATCATTACACACATTACACATACATACAACACACAAATGTATGACAACACAGATGAGCATTAACTGTGTACCTTATAGTACTGTGTGCCCCTGCTTACAGATACCTATGCATGAGGTATGTAATCTGTGCAGACTACAGGAAACACACCAGACAGTGTTACCAGGGAATGTGAGCATACACCATACTGTAGTGTTTAGGCCTACAACATCAGGTAGTACAACAGTTCATATGTGAGCTGGATTCAACAGCAGTACCACTTACTGAGCATACATGTATTGCTTCTGCCTACGATGGGACACCGCAGTCATACACAGGGAAGTACGACACAACATATGCCAATCTACTATGTTTGCATCCCAATAACTGACACATCTTTCTCTGGCCACAAACCAAGGACACCAACTACCATGACAAACACAAACTCACACTAAGCTATCACACCTTTACAGACCTTGCACACAATCAGTGTCACACTCATTCAATGTCACATAGCTGGTATTGCACTGAGTACACATGTGTGTGCATTGTGTCATAGGTAGGTACTATGCTATTGGCCCTGCGCCTAGGGCAGCCTAGCCATATGCTACCCTGCCCTTTGGGACACATGTAATGTGATTTTACTTGCTCCTGTGAAACGGTTACACAGAGGTGACTCACAGGGCATATTACCTATCTCCATAACATTCATCAGGGGTATGTATGACATCTACTAATAAGCCTTGTTTGTTAATGCTGGGTGGTTTACTCCAGGGTATGGCATATTTGTGTATAGAAACCTGTACCTCCAGCATGTGCTGTTTAGTGCGGTGACAAGGATTAGGGCCCTAGGTCATGTAGGCTGGACAGATTGTGAGGTGTTGCCATGGTGGTTGGCTAACTGGTATGGGTGTGACATAACTGTGTATGTCCAGCAGTGGTAACCTCTGTGTAGGAAGTATGCAAGGCACTCTAGCTGTGGTTTTGAGAGTCAGTCTGCATAGGGAATGTGTTTGAGGGCATTATCAGTCTTTGTTAGGTATGTCTGTGGCTTTTCCACTTGCTGTAGTTCTCATGGGAGGTACATACTGCATAGGACATTGTGAGGTGTAGAGGGGTACACTGACTTACATTTCCCTAGCTGACACACCTTTTGTGATGACACGTACCATGTACAGGGATTACAAGACTAGTGTGCCACTGTAGATATCAAAGGGGAGGCTATTGTACACCTGTGTCCCATGTTCTCTTCTGACACCTCCAGTGGTAGGCGGGCAACCACCTATGTGGTAGTTAGTGGGTAACATGTTTTGGAATGGGGTATGGTACTGCAGTGTCAACAATGGTGTTCAGTCCATGCCTTGGTCACCAGGCACCTTTTGCAGTACATCTGCCCCCTTGTCCCCCTCTTTCACTCTCTCTTTATATATATATATATATATATATATATATATATATATATATATATATATATATACACACACACACACACTTCTAAA
Source organism: Protopterus annectens (assembly GCF_019279795.1). Lineage (NCBI taxonomy): Eukaryota > Metazoa > Chordata > Ceratodontiformes > Protopteridae > Protopterus > Protopterus annectens. Next base: position 1,133,544,852 of record NC_056725.1, on the reverse strand, counting down.
CATTCATTGCTGTACATATACATGCACATGTAGGCACATAGACTGCCCACCTTTCATGGTGGGAATATCACTTCTGAAACAGTTGTGAGACATACCATTCTGTAATGATATTGCACAGTGTTGTGCATAATGCATTATGCTGTCCTCAGGCCATATAGCTGTAGCAGGCCTCACTGGCTCAGTCCCCCAGAAGTTCACCACCACATACCATATACCTGCACTGCATGCTGTTTTCAATGCCACATACTACAACCTACATTGATATGTGCACATAGCAACCTTCAACTACATATGTATGTCCAGCCTTCACTAACAGTTGCATTATGTCCCTTGCTCTATGCACATCTGCATATACATATAGATACATACTGCTAACACATATGGAGGGTTCACAGTATGTAGATTATTAGATTATGTAGTTTGCATTACCTTTGTCTCTGACAGCTTCTCTCTCTCTCTCTCTCTCTCTCTCTCTCTCTCTCTATTATTGCATGTGTGGACTGGCAGTACAGGCTGCTTTTGTAGGTATCTGCACATGTGCATGTGATGGCCTCTGCACCAATTGGTGGCCAGCATTTAGTAATTGCATGCAGCCTGCTGTGTGTTAATTGCAGTTCTCACTGTGATTTCAGGACACTGCTATAAAATGATAGGTTAGGTAGGCGTAGGCCTTTCAGTTTTGCAAGGTGGTGACCATGCTGGTTTGCTGTGGACACTGTTGTGTGAGTCAGATGGTTGGTATATCTCTCATATCTAACACTGTCTTGTAGCCACCGAAATGCATGTTGTACTGAAACCTGATTGTTGCTTCTTCCAGTTCACTCTTCTCAGTGTGTATGTTAACTCACACCTGCTAATGCTAACACTGTTTACATGGGAGTATGTACTTACCTGTGGGATTTGAGGATTAACTGGCATACAACAGTAGTTCTTGCAATGTTTTGCTATGGCTTTTGTATTTTCCCTTTACATTCACTCCTTGAATGCCTGATATTTGTCTACTGGAATGTGTTGCTATGGCTTTCCTATTTTCCATTTACATTCACTCCTTGTAATGCATGATATATTTCTTTCAGCACTAAGTTCTTATATGTTTGCTGTGGCTTGGTGGCACTTCATGCAGTCTGGTGAACCCAAGGTCTGGGGTTTGACACTTACAGGGGTATTTTATTTTGCTGCTGAGCAGTACTAGGGCCTTGTCATACAGAGTGAATAAGGCACTTTTAAACAGTTGTAAACAGGAAGCAGGAAGTCAGTGGGGACACCAGCTAGGGATGTGAGGCTGGGTGTAGGGAAGGTCCATAGCTGCACATTTCTTTAACTGCAATAGCTGTACATATGTTTGACATTTGCTGTGACATTTGAAACCTTCCACCCCTGAGAGAGGGGTGAGGACAACTAAGTATATTGTACTAACAATTATGAATATCAGGCACATGCAGTGCTTGTGAACTGCTATACTGTCATTAGTATGTTAGATGGCTACATCCTTTGATATTTCTGTGTTGTACTCCTACATAAGGGCATGCTTGTGGAAGTAATTCTACAGCTATTCGCAGAGTATGTAACAGCAGACAGGCTGATATGCCTGTGTGTTTCTGACACTTGCAGGCCTCAGATACTCTCAGGTATATATTTGACCAGCCTCAGGGAAAGGTACATATCAGTGGGATACACCCGTGATATATTTCAGATATTCTGCAGTTATGACTGTGGGGTATTTTGAGCATATGTATTACTACACCATTTCTGACATGCAAGTAGTGTCTACTTTAACTTATTGACAGTTACCATTACGTGGGATTCCCCACCTTTCTGCCTACTGTTAGTACATTTCACAGGGAGTCAGTGGGGCACAGGTAACAGTTGTTTGCAAATCAGGGACATCCCTGTAAATCAGTCACAGTAGGGAGGTCTGTCATCTTACCTATTCAAATATGGCGGTGTTTATCCTGCTCTGATACTGTGCGGGGTTTGTAAGGTGCTACTGTAATATTATTACCTACTAGTATGGCTGTTTCTCTTCTCACACTAATGTAATGCAATTCCACAAGAATTGCCAGTAAAGATACACAGAACAAGCTTTGAGTAATGGCCTTCCTATTTTCCCTTTACATTCACTCCTTCTATTTCATGATATATTTCTTTCAGCAGCAAGTTCTTGTGTAACTGCTGTGGCTCAGTGGTAATTCATGCAGACTAGTGTTTCCGGGGTTCGAGACTGACAGGGGTATTTTATTTTGCTGATGAGCAGACTACAGGCCTTGTCATACAGAGTGACTAAGGCACTTTTAAGCAGTTGTAAGCGGGTTTGCATGAGTTTGTGCGATGCTCAGCTACACTTATCTACGCTTAGCTAAGCGCACACAAGCGCACACCAGCTGACTACTGCTTAAAAGTGCTTACTCCTGCTAACACCTGCCCTATTTTCTTTTAAAGAAAAGAAAATGGGGAAATAGGAAAGTGGTGAAAAAGGGGGCACAAAGAGGGTAGGACAGTAGGAAAACAAGCTCAGGATGTGCAGGAAGGATGTAGGGAAGGTCCATAGCTGCCCATTTCTTTATCAGCAGCAGCTGTGCATATGTTTGAAATTTGGTGTGAAATTTGAAACCTTCCACCCCTGAGAGAGGGGTGAGGACAACAAAATATGTTGTACTGCCAATTAGAAGTATCAGTTTACATGTCCAGCGGACATGTGTGCGAGTTGGGCAGCTATGTATGGGGCATAATTTTTTTGTGGGAACAGAGTGCCCTTTTTTATTTTTTTTTCTGGTGAGAGTGGAATGTGAGCTACAGGAAGTAGGTATATTTGGGGAGGTAGGTTGGGGAGGTTAACAGACATGACAAGCAAGATGCATACAGGGTCGGAGTATGACACATGTGGGGGGGGACACAATTAACGGGGATGGATGTTTGGATATCGCGAGCCCATGAGCCCACAGATGGCAACAGTGGAACTGAGATCCCCACCCATGGGCAGTTACCACTGCGCCTTCACAGCTCAGGCCGGGGCTGTGCTGGGGGCTGGATAGGACGGGAAGGCACACGCATGAGTTGCACCTCTCTTGCCTCGAGCTGGCATAGGGGATCTGTCACAGAACGCCTGATCTCACTATGCACCACAGATCGGACCCTATGGAGGGTGAGTGGAAGCTCTCCTCCGGCCACGCTTGCAGAAGGGGGATGAGCCCCATCCCCTGCAGCACTTCCACCTGAAGGTGGCACAGGGCCACCGAAGGAGGAGGTCCCGGCCTGGGCACTCGCCAGCTGAGGTGGGAGAGGTGGGTCCGCTGGAACCCGCCTTCCCTGTTGTCCTATGTTTAGCAGTATTTTATGGCATTTTCGGTTAGTAACAAACAACACCATTCAAAATTAGTTGTAACAGCATGCATCAGTATTCCCATTAACCAAACACCCATGAATTCCGAACATTGAGCAGCAAGCATAACACATGCATATTTAGAACAACGGTGCACATTCCAACAGCATGCAGGGTTGATTGGTGGCAACAGGCCATCAGGTTTGGATATGTGAACAGGGTACATGCATCAACGTATATGCAGATATGTATGAACCAACAGGACAGATGTCCATGGGAATTAATTGTGAATACACATACCCAGTTTGGTGTGGAATGGCATAATTTGTGAAAATAGGGTAGGGTGGAGAAATATTACATTAACAACTGTGGATGTTCAGCATTTCATGCAACCATGCTATCTCCATAATGCAAGGGTACAGCAACATATCCAAATTGTGGGACGGACATAGCCCAGGTTCTGTACTTTATTTAAGACATTACACTCTTTGGTTGTGGCTGTCTCATTCATTTCATTATGTAGTGACTGCAGTATACCTTTATTCCAGACTTATTATAGCTTTCTTGGTAGCTTCAAACTGTCTTTCTCACACTCTCTCACTTATTTTATATTTACATTTCAGAATGGTACTTAATTCTAGGCTTTATTAACATTTATTACTGGGTTACAACAATCCTTTCCAGCTGACTCACTTATTTCATATGGCAGAATTTACAAGGATGTATTTGACACTTGTCTATCCTTTGTTGATTGATTACCACTCATTTTCAGGCTGAAGCAGTTATCTGATATTACAATACAGGTGGAAACTCTATTTGAGACTTGTTTAAACTTTATTACTGGATTGCAATACACTCTTTTCCAGGCTGCATCACTTTACAAGCAGAATCTTTATTCTAGGCTTATTTCACCTTTATTACTGGATTACAACACTGAACTCTTTTACAATATGTCTCACTTATATTATATAACAATATCAGCTAAATAATTACTAACCTGCCTGGTGGTGTAACCTCAGCAGCCTCTCAGCATAGGCTCGCCGATTCGCAGAACGAACACCTGCAGCTGTAATATAAATGAAGGAATATTGGAACATACCTCTCCATACTATAGGCTAGGATAGCATTTCTTACATACGTAATTACATGGATACTTAGTAGTGGGGCATTGGGCATTTGGGCATTTGGCGGGCCTCCTGGATCCAACAGCTCAGTTGGTCCTCCTTACATCGCTTCAGGTCCGCATGGTGGTGATGGACCTGTTCACCAGTCCTTGGAATGCCTGTGGCACTGGTGAGATCAAGTGCCAACTGGTTCCACGCCTCTGCCTTGTATGCTCCCCATTGAACCTGGCCCTGCATGAGTTGTGCTTCATGATCATGGACTAGGAGCCAAACCATATATTTTGACTCCTCAACACCCCACCTTTGTGCTCTAAAGCAATTTCCCTCTCCTGCACCTGCCATCCTGACTGCAAATGGGTACCACAATCAGTTATGGGGTGTATTCCCGCCTATGGGGCTTATATATACCGGTTTTCCTGCAATTATCTGTGATTGGCCAGTTTGGATATTTATCAGCTTAAAGCAAATCTGCTTTGTCATGGTTCTATTTTCATTCATTCCTATATGTATGCTAATACTGTATTTCTCAGTACAACTGTCATGGCTTAGTGGTTCAGTACTTTGACTATGGTGCACAGTATCCCGGGTTTGACTCGTGGCATTGCTTTTTTTATTTTATTACTGTCTAGACAGGCTAGGAGGTGTGTCTGTGTAAAGGCGGCTTTGATACAGCTTGCCCAATGTTGCCCGCCAGTAAGCTGGTTGGCGTGCTGCGCAGCTCAGCGCAAATGGCTTACACTGGGTAACGTGTTATTTAGCTATGAGAACTCATATTACGCTCAGTGAAGTGCTGCTGAGTTACGGGCACTCATATTAAGCTTGTTAAAGTGTTCTTCATCTCTGGGCACTCATATTAAGCTTGTTAAAGTGCTGCTCACCTACGGGCACTCATATTCAGCTTGCTAAAGCATTGCTCAGCTATGGGCAATTATAATCCATTTTTTATAAATTATTCTGTCGGATTTCTTCACAAATGCATGGCCCATTTCATTACATTTTACTTAAATTATAGTTTTTTATATATATATATATATGTATATATATATATATATATATATATATATATATATATATATATATATATATATATATATATATATATATATATGTCAGAGGATTGTTTCATACTTATTTAAATAAAAATGGTGAATGATGTTGTGGGGGCTCGAACCGTGACTACCTCCTCTTTGGTCAACATCTCTACTGCTACACGATTGCTACTTGGCTTAATTTGCATATGTAGATCTTATATGCTTTTCAATGTCTGCTAACTGTGGCTGAGCGAAGGGCATACCTGTGCAAACGAGCGCAAATGCGGGCAAACATTTTTGAAATTATAAAAAAAAAAAATGAAACTGCTATTTTTACGTTTTATACATTTTCAGTAGGGTTTAGTCTGTGGGGATGTGTGGTGTTGTGTTCCTTGACATTTCTAAGGACTCGCTCGTGGGTGTTTACTTTCAGGCCTCTGACTTCTGGGGGCGTGTCCCTTTGCAGTACTCGGCATTCGGACATGCCCCCTACTTTCCTACATGGACCGTGTTAGTCTAGGGTATGATTCAGCATGCCCTCATGAATATGCATGGCATGCTGACGTCATACTGTTCAACTGTAGCCTCCGAGTAAGATATATTAAGTCTTACCTGGAGGTTTTGTGAATCCAGCCCTTGGACTTTGGTATGCTGGCTAAGGCTCTTGCTACCACCAGAGTGCCTTTTTTAAGCAGGGCTCAGAAGACAAACTCACCTCCATAGATATTACAGGTTAAATGAAACTAAGGGTAATGCTGCTCAACAACAGTTGTGTTAACCTCATATTGTGGCCACTCAGGACTCTCGTCAGTATGGAGGAGAGCAATATCTGTGCACCGACAGACACCTGGTTCATGCTCGCTTATGCACACCAGCACTACCAGGTTATGTTTCATACCATGCTGTCTGACAGCAAGACTTGGAACAGACAACACAACTAGGGGGAGTATCCATATACATCACAGATACACACACCTCCAGGTTAGTAGCACTGCACAAAGCATCACAGACTATACATATGCAACTACCATTGTGCAATACTGCCTTTCAGTTTGTTGCCTGTTACAGAACACACTCCCAAACTCAGGAAACACACTCGGCTTTTGTGGGAACTATGGAGAATATGAAGGTCTCCACAGACACCATTATATTGTGTGACTTCATATACACACATATTGACTGGGGATACTACTCAAGCCCCGACAACCTTGCCCAACAGTCACTACAATTTGTGGACTCATACACTTTGGCACAACCAGTCAGCATAGCCACAAGGGGGAATACATATTGGACCTGCTCATCACCAACATTGGGACTCTATGTTCCACACCAGCTATATACCCCTCATTGGTAAGGTCAGAACATACATGTATCTCACAGGACATACATATACCCTCCACACATCCATCCTGGATAATCTTGGTGAACTTCTCATGAGCCAACATCTCACTTCACCGAAGCAAGGTGGTATCCTTCAGAGATCCTGAGACAATGGCATATACGGCTCACACTGCTGCATCATTTACATACACATTCTATGGACACCCAGTCAACTGCAAGCATTGTACTACCCCAAATAACAACAAGACCCACTACTACAATGGCAGGGGATGTGTCTGGTAGACCCCAGCCATTAATAAGATGTACAACCTCAGGAGGATGCTACTACATGATAGAGCACAATCCCAGACTGGGAAGACATCTGTGATCTGTACTAGCAGACAGCTACAATCACTCATGGACTTTTCTAAGGGCCACTTCTACCAGACAATTGCACCTGACACGTAGGACTATCACATGGCCTTCTTCAGTTATGTTAGGAACCTGGGTGGACACTCACTGATATGCTGTGAGTTACTGCATACTGACTAAACCTACCCTGAACCCACTGGCATTGCCTACATCCTGGCAAACAGGTTCAGTGCAGATGTCTCCCACCCATCCCCCCTAAGGAGCAACTATCCATCCCAACAGATTATAACCTCCCTGACATCACACAGTAACAGGTGAGTGCTGCCCTCCCCACAGCTTACATCACAGTATCAATGTGACCAGATGGTGTCCCAGCCTGCATCATACATGAGCATCATGACAAACGCAACCATCACATTACATCACTGTTCAATATCGGAGTTACCACAGGATATGTACCCAAGTAATGGCATACTGGGACAGTGGTCCCACTCCACAGAGTTGGTGCCACAACGGACCACAGACAATATTGCCCTATAAGCCTATGTAGCCTGTTCTGCAAAGCTATGGAGCATATTGTCATAGGACTCCTACACATAGACATTGGGAACCTACAGACACTGTGTCCTACTCATTTCAGCATTGTTGTGGGCAGATCTTGCCTCTTGAACCTGTAGGTATTCTTTAAATGGCTAACAGGTCCATTGACATAGGGACGGCTATCCACACAGCCTACCTGAACCTTGCAAAACCATTCAACACAATAATCCACTGGGCCATTATGCATAGGCTCACCAGCATCAATTTGGACACATATCTCACGCAATGGATTGATACCTAGATCAGGGATAGCACGCACATGGTCAGTATTGCAGGTGCCATGTCTGACTATACACCAGTTACACATGGCATCCCACACAGCTTGGTCCTGGGATCTCTCTTGTTGAGTATATATTTGTCTTACGTACAGGCTATCACAGGGGGAATATGGCTGAACATGTTTGCACTTGACTGCAAACTGGGTGCCATGATCAACTCTCCAGCTGCCACATGCATACTCAATCAGGGTCTCACAGAGATGGATGACTGGTGCCTGAGCCATGGCCTACAGCTAAATGCCATTAGTTGCATAGTCATCCCCTTTGGGAGTAACACCATGCCCACACATTACCACGTAGGTAGTACTCCATTACATACGGTAGGAGTTGTTAGGGGTTTGGGGACATCACTTGTTCGTACTGTCACCTTTAACATTCATGTTGCCAAGGTGGTTGGACACACCTTCTATGTGTGCCACCTTATCCCATGTGGTTTCACATCTAGATCGAGTGAGGTCATTGTGCCCTTATACTCATCACATCCATGCTTGGTTACAATGCCACATTTGGGGTGTACCTTACCTGACACCTGCAGCAACTGTACTGGCCACGGACAGTCCTCACCAAGTAGATCTAGGGACTCACACAGATGCCCTGCATAGTTCAGATGCAGTAACTCCAGCTCTACTCAGTCGCTTACAACCTAATCAGATATGATGCGTGCCTGTTGTTTACAGCTATACCCAAACCAGAATTACTGGACATGCTCCATCTCAGGATATCCAACTCCCTTGGAGCTACACACTGCAGGGATGTATACCTCAGCACAGATGTTAATAGGACATTGTGGAGGGACAGATTCTTATTCCCAGAGGCTCCACTCACTACAGAATGTAATCCCAGTTTCACATAGGCAGAGCCACCCACTGACTACCTACTGGAGACATCTTGACGACTGTATGGGTGATTGTATATTTACCCCTGGGATATCTTCTGTGTCCCTGCTAGACAGAGGCACACTAGCATAAATGTACATGGGTTATCTTGTGTGACCTACTATTCACACACACAGTGTAGTAATCTGACAGGGTTGTGAATGCCAAACACACTCTGGCTAGGCTTGTACATGCCCTAGGGCAGATAGCCTAGTATCGACCTCTGAACCTATGCTAATGTTCAAGATGCACAATGTTTATTGCTGATACTGTTTGCAGGTTTTTATCATCTTTACTTTACCAGTTTCCATGAAGAACTTCAGTATCTGCAGAACATATTTGATTATGACAGGGTTCCACTATATTATAGATGTGTCTGTTGTCATATAACTGTGTGCACAGGGCGGATTGCTGTATAGTGACAGATTCCTGGGTTAACACATGCAACTGCCAGATATGCATGGCCGACTGCTGTACTCAGACATGGCCTAAGTGTGTGAGCATGCCCAGTTCTAACATTACATGTTTTGTTGCCTGACATTTGTCTCATTTATTCAAGTGTGTGAGCATGCCCAGTGTGACCCTTCAGTATGTTGCTATCTGAGGTCCACTACATTTGCTGATGTGTGTGAACATGACCAATATTAACATTTATACTGTGTGTGTTGGAAGTCAGGTTCTGTTCTCACTGCAGGACTCACCTTTGTGTCATAACTCAACAAGGATTATGCTGTGCCTGCAGGGTTTCCATGGAATACTTTGCATAGACTTATCAACATTCCGTCATACAGGTGGACCACTGCAATACTGTCATGGTTTAGTGGTTCAGTACTTTGGCTATAGTGCACAGTATCCTGGGTTCGAGGCCCATCACTGATTTATATTTTCATACTGAGCAGACCACACTGCTTAAGGGCCTGTTAAGCAAATATGAGCATGTTGGCTTTTGTTCAGCTATGCCCTACTTAGACCAGGCTTGTCCGACATTGCTCAATATTCACCAACATTGCTGGAGTTGCCCAATATTACTGAACATTGACCACAGTTGTGCTAGTTGGTGTGTGCGATTTTGTTTGCATCTACTACATGGTGGTAATTGCTGTTTAGCACTTCTTTATATTGCTTAACACATGGCATTCATGCCTTAGGTGGTGCTGTAGGGCTGCCTATGTCAGATGCACATACTACACTCCCTGCACATGTTTGGAAGCAGGTAGTGTCAACTTAGGCATCCCTTTTACTTTATGTGCGAGTCGGAGAGGGGTATCATTTCCAGAGTACCTACTGAGCCAGTGTATGTGCTATGCGTTGCCTCTTTGCCAAGGCCAAAGCATACTGGGCACGCCTCCTTCTGCCTACTGGGGCAGGCTCAGTTTGTTCCTCCTCCGAGTCACGCTCTGCCTGTGATGGCCTTGCCAATGGTGGGGGGCTGTTTGGCCCAGGCCTATGCTGGTCCTGCTGCAGCTGTTTTTGCAGGATCATATTATGTAGCATAGCACATACCATGACAATTTGGGTACATGTAGTTAGTGAGTACTGCAAGGCTCCACCAGATGTGTCCGGGCACCAGAACCGTGACTTGAGCAGCCCAAACACACGCTCTATTACATTATGTGTTTGTGTGTGTGCCTCATTATGGCATTCCTGTTCAGTTGTGTGTGCGTTTCTGATGGGTGTCATCAGCCACAGCTCCAGTGCATAGCCAGCATCCCCCACTAGGTGACCATGTGGGATGTCCCCATTGGCAAATGTCTGGTACAGCTGCATCAGATACCAGATATGGGAATCATGGTAGCTTCCAGGACAGCCTGCACACACATTCAGTATTATGCCCTGTGCATCACACACGACCTGGCAGTTGATGGAGGGGAAGCCCTTGCAGTTGAAGTAGACCCTACCCCACTCGCCGGCTGGTGCTTTGATTCATATGTGCATGCAGTCTATTGCACCCACTATCTCAGGGTATTCTGCTATTTGCTGGAAGAGACGCATATTGCTGGCCAATACCTCACGGGAATTGGGGAAATATACATGATCACCGACATGTGCTGACATGGCATCCAGGAACTGGTGTAGTATCCTGGATGCTGATGCCTGTGATATCCCCATCATATCACCAGTTGGTCTCTGGAAGGTACCTGTTGCTAATATTCTTAGGCCAACACATACCTTGGTTTCCACTGGGATGTGTTCCCCTCTGTTGGTTCTGTGTGTGAGGCGTGTCCTGCACAGCTCAACAATTTGCTGCAGGATGTCTCTGTCCACTCTATAGCTCTCCACTATCTCCAGCTCATGTAGCCCCTGGTAGGTTACCCTGGGCCTGTACACTCTTCTCTGTCTCCTCACTGTGGGTTGTCCAGCAGCATTTCCATTGTCACCACCCTCAGCATGTTGCATATGTCACCTTATAACAGCAATGGCAGCCCCTAACATTTCTTTGTCTCAGTAAAGCTTTTTCAGTTTTCACTTCTATTAGCTTACTGCAGTGTCTCTTGTGAGAAACATAATGGACTGTTGTTTGCAGAGTTTTAAGTGCTAGGCTGGCCTGGGCTAATGTACTGCCTGTGTAATTGCCTGATTCTGATTGTTTTCACCTGCTAGCTCTGCTAGTACTCCCTGGTAGCTTCCTACTATTTGTTGTGCTTCATTTTTCCTTTCTGTTTCCTCAGGGAGGGAGCGCCGTGCACACAAGCGCAAACACGAGCACAGCGACTAAGACATGTGCACACATGCTTACATGGACTAAAACTTGCTTATTCGGGTTAGAACACGTGCACACCAGTGCAAACATGCTTACAACTCTTTAAACAGCCTTATACATGCTTACTCTGACAAACGTGCACACTCACGCTTACACGCATGCACTCTGTCTTACTCGGGTTTACAGGTGCGCACACGGGCGCATGCATGCTCAGCAAGAAACTTTGGTGTTATCCATGGTATACACCTTCCATTTCTTGGCTTTCCCTAGCCTACCTGTTGACACAACTCTTTCCATGATGTCTAAATGACAGCGGACACATGCCACTCTGCTCCAATGAGCTTCCCTTCTTTCATACATACCCCCCTCGTGATGTTACCTATCTTCTACTCTGTTACTCCCCATATCCTACTCCTACACTCCACTGACTGTGCTCATTTGCTATGTAAACTAGCGACTCACTATCCTAACACTCATTTACATAGGATTGCCTACTAATGCTTGGTTACATGACTTAGACTGAGCTTCCCCCCTTAGCAACCTCTACTCAGTGGCCATCTTGTTTTCAGCCTGCCATTCCCTTGCATTGTACATTACCACTTTCAATAAACTCCACATTTTTGGGTTTTAATTTGTAGTATTCTGTTTTTTAGAGCGCAGCCCATTTGCGCGGTGCTGCGCTTAAACATCAGAAATCGGCGAAAAAAAAATTATTTTAATTTTGCATCAGGGAACATTTCCAATGGCCGTATATTTGGCCATTGGCATGCTTCCTGCACTGGATGCAACCTTTATTTGGAGCTGTCACGGTTCCGTTTTGCTATTTGCAGAACGGTACTCAGTTGTCAACTGAGTACATTTCTGCAAATAACACTGCTCTTACTCGGACAGGTTCGGGTTTCCTGAATCGCAAATCTACCTCATTTGCATGCCTTTCACCTGCAATTGAGGTGATTTGCATGTCCCAGCCCTGTCCGTGTAAGAGCCATTTTAGGAGCTCGCTTACACGCCCCTAACAGGCTGTTCCTGGAATGCTCGTTGGACATGATGGCTGCATGGAGTCTTACTCTACTCTTAGACTCCATGCAAGCCATCATGAATCTGGCCCAGTGTATTAAAAAGTAAGGTAGCTTTACTTGATATTGGAAGACAATGAGATGTTTATATTAGGGTGCAGTGATAGTTTCTGGGCTCTACCAGACAGATACATCTGCAAACTTTATTCATAGTAGTTTGCAAAATATTTGTATTAGTGGCAGAGTGAAGGACTGCTAAAAGTGGACCACATGCTAACTTTAGCAACAGAAGCGTTTTTTGTATTTATTGTATCAAATGTAGCTAGCTTTGTAATGTTGTAGCAGAGCCTCAACAAGTCTTGTTATTCATATTCTTAGTGACCAGTCCCATACAGGGATTGTGTGCAATATTACTTGTGGATGGTCCTGGCAGAAGTGTGATTCATAAAACTGAAACCTGCTACTATCAGGGTTGTAGACAGACAGTTTATATGCATTCCCTTTTAAGGCAATGCATAAGCTGCACATGACAGTCAGCAGTGCACCATGAATGTTCCTTTGTCTGCATTCACATCAGAGTGCAGCTTGCAAACATTTTGCCACCTACTGCCATGACTGATGAAGATAGTATATCAGCATAATATGATAATGTAGGGGGTCACATTAAATCAGTGCTTTCATTGGCCAGAACACTGATGCATCATCACCGGGCATAAGAGACTTAGTGTGGTTGTGGTAGCAAATTGCCTGCAACACAGGGCACTCAGTTGCCAGTAGCATTTTTCTACCATGCAAAGGAAATTTTTCTTCTTTTTTACTATAGCACTAGCACTGATGTTTTACCATCCAGAACAGTGCAGAATGGGACTCTGTGTGGTCACAAGCACTACTGCAACTGTAAACACATGATTTGAGCCTTATACATTACTACCTTGGGGCTGGACTGTACGCAGCTGGAATGCAGTTCCAGAATTGTGTGCAGTCCTTGGGGATAATTGCATTTGTACTCAACACATGGAGCACAGTGCTTATGCAGTGAAGTAAGACTGCATACAATGTCATAGCCCCCTGTGTAAGAACTTTCATGCTTTGTGGAGGAGTCTGGGACACTGTTCTGCAACATGATTCTCCTGCTCCATTATGAATGACACCCAGAAATAATATTTTTGTCAGCTACTGTTTGCAACCGTAGAATTAGTCAGCTTTTCTGCTTTTGAAATATTATCAGTGCAGATTTGGTTGGATTAATGACTAATTTATTCACTGACATCCAGTGCCAAATAAAAATCCAATTTGACTAGAGAATTAAAGTAATTATCTGTGCTAAGAACAGATCATTAACATGCATGGTTAAGTTCATAGTGGCAAGTGTTATTTTATGCCATTAAGGAATAAAGAAGACAGAAGTGGCCCTAGTACTGAACCTTGCACAATGCCATAAAAGAAGAATCCAATGACTGAATGAGATTTGCCTTTACACATCTGATATTTTTTTATAAGAGAGGTAAGCTTGGAAGCAAGTTAAGGTGCCTAGATAAAAACTGTGTTTTTTTTCATTTTTTTTTTTTTTTTTTTTTTGCATAACAGGAAGTGATCAACACATTCAAATCTATGTGACATCTATAAAAATATTGTACTCCATTATTCATGCTGTCATAAATGCCATTTGCAATTTTGTGAACGTTTATCACAATGTCAAAGTCATTTTGGAAGTTGTGGTGTACATCTGTATGGAGTCCATGTTTCTTTATGTGACCCAGATTCTGTTGGAGGATTTTTTTTTTTTTCAAATACGTATCATGTAATATGCATTTTTTCATGTATAGTGTGTCTTTATATTGTACTTTTATCATTTATGTTTATCTTGTACTTTTTACATTGTATTTTTGGAGCTTTTCTCCTTGGGTCTCCACTGAAAATGGGCCTCTGGCCCAGTTGGACTGACCCAGTTAACAAAAGACAAATAAAATAAAATAAATTTTGTTTATGAGGCAGATGGAGACAAGTAACGTAAAGTACTGAAATGATATTTTATGCAGTTAGTGATGAAAGTATGTTTAAACTGTGAGGGACTATTTCTGTTGTAAGTAAAAGGTTGAAGGGATAGACCATAGATTTTGAAATCTGAGGAATAGGCATTTTAAAGTATCAATGGTGAAGTCTGTTAAGCTTGGCACCAACTTTTTTTTGTGGATTTTTTCAACATTTTACAGATTTGGTTTGCACTTATCAAATGAAAGTGGAAAGTTGGAAGTATCTTGTTACAGATGTTGTGATTAGGATTCAGTGTATGGAGTATGTTATTGTCTGGGTTAATATGACAATTAATAGACATTTCCCTGGATGTTATAAAGATTTTGTATTCATTGCCAATTTAACTGGTAAAGGATTAAAGAGCTTTGACTAGATATGCCCTGTCAATTACTGTAGGCCTTTTTAATTGTGTTTTAGAGAGGATGCCAAAGCACTTTGTTTATTCTTCAGATATGTTGCTTTAGCTGCCTTTGTAGAAATTCTAAATTTTTGTGTGCTCTAAGCAAGTCTGGAGCAGGCTGTTCAGGAAATTATTTACATTAATCATACTGACCACTGCTGTAGCAATCTTATGTATATGGGTTATATCTTGTTAAGGATATAACAGCCGGACAGCCTCCAAAACTTCAGGACACCTTCCATGCATCCAAACTATTAAGCAGCTTGAGCTGAGCTGACTAAAAGACAAGTTTGGGTGCAAAGCTCTTAGGACCTTTACTGCTGCCAAACAATACACTCCACTGAGGCTTTTGAGGATCGAAGGTCAGCTTGAGTATCCTTTGTTGGGCAGATACGTTTCCTTTGGGGAAAGTCTTTCCATTATCTTAATTTTATTGATGCTTTATTACTTTCCTTTTCAGAAATGTTATTTTAAAGCTAAGAGTGCTGTGTTTCAACAGACTGTCTCAAAGCAATAATTTACTTTTAAATGGAGCACCCATTTTTTCTCTCAGTTTAAAAGTAGTGTAAACTAACTGAAAGTATATTTTCTGTGCAGAAATTATGTTTATTTTCCATTGTGGGACTAGAATTGTGTTGTAAAATGATTTTTATCGTGTTTTTCAGGCAAAAAAGTAACTTTTGTGGATGGGTATTTTTACCAGCATTTGCTCATTGTCTTCCCAAGAAAACAGGCTCCGTTTTAGGCTTGACCATGGAGCAGGTTACTGTTCCCACATTCAGTCCTTCTTCTAGCCATGAAAAGAAAAAGTTAAGCAAACATCTATATGTGGGTGAGACTGCTGTGGCCATCTGTTGCACCCCAGACCACTCATCCTTTTCCCTGGATTCCACTGGTGTAGCAACTGCAGCAACTATGGACTGAGGGCTAGCTGTGTCCTCTGTGGCTATTGGAATCCCCCTCAGTGGGCAAGACAGAACCATTTTTATCAGTCCTAGGATAGAGAACAGAGAAGGTTGTCCTGTTGTGTCAGAATGCTGTACCTATCCCTGGGGAAGCAGTTGCTGACTTTAGTAACACAGTTGACGCAATTTTTCTTGTCAAAAAGAAAAAAAAAATCAAAGCATGTATCTACTCCTCCTCAAATTGTTTTGGGATAGGAATAGTTTACTTGGTCTGGCTCAGGGTTTAATTCAGGCTTTTGATCCTTCTTGTAAAGTAGTTTCTGGTAAAAGAAAGAAAGAATGATTCCTCTTTTCCTGAAGATGTTCAAGATTATGAAGTTGAACAGGAAAATGCAGGGATGGATTAAAGTTTATTTTCTTCAGATTTCTAAGTCAGTCTCAAAGGAGAGCTCAGTTTCTAAATCTCCTTGTGGGATTTCTCTTTTTGTGAGAATATTGCTAGAATGTGCTAGTATTTTTAGTGGGAGAATGTTGAGGTTTCTCAGTCCCTCAGAAAATGCAATGAGTTGTTACAGAAGGATTTTCTAGAACCTACGCCCATTGCTCCTGTCCTGTCTGCTTTAGTGTGTGCTACCCCCTGCAATTTTCCAGATAATCAGCAAGCTTCCCCTAAAAAGGCAGGGTTTATAAAGTTCCTCAGTCTTTTAAACTGATGCTTTTGGACCATTGATTCTCTTGCTGCTACAAAGGTTGATTTCTCTGGTCCAGGTTTGGCTGTTTAGGTAAATTTGTACTTGTGTTTAATGGGGAAGAGACAGACTTGAACTACAGAGAATTTGTTGTAATAACAGAAAATGCAGGTGCTGAGCTCCCTCTTAGTTGAGTGGAGTTCAATCTATCTGCTGAATCACAAGTTGCTGAGGTTATCCTCCATATTTTCAGGAAAGGATCTATCACATCTGCAATGTTGAGGGGCTGTCCTTCTTTTGACAGACTGTCTCTGATGAAAGGGGCAGTGGTCAGTCATTCCATTGGGTAGGACTAATAGCTGGGTACAAAAACACATTAATTCTTTTTATTCATTTATTTGTTTATTTATGTATGCATGCATCGCGGTCGCGACAGCGCCACAGGCGGATCACCTTGTCAGTGGAGGGTGAGTTTGTCGAAGCATTGGCTGCCAGCCCAGCACCCAACCTTCCACAGAAGGCACACACCACTACACACACACACAGGAGGCCTAGATTAGGTCCAAGCTGCCTGTCATGGATGTGGGTGGGAGGGGGGCACCGGACTGAAGGAGGAGAAAACCCACACCGAGGGAGGAGGACAGCAGAACTCACAGAGAAGGCACCCCAGCCGAGGATCGAACCGGAGACCCTCTGCATGTATGTCTGTATTTATTTATTCTTGTATGTTCTGCTTGGTTGTACCATACAGTATCTAAAACTTAAAATAAAGGTAAGCTTGGTTGAAATGGGCCTGTCTGATATCTTCAGAGTTCGATTAAACACCTGGATACATAGAACATATACAATTTGAAAAGGGCAGTTTCAAAAATGATAAAAGCAAATGTAATCTTTCTATACATCTGTGAATAAGTAATGACAAGTAAATAACACTTGTACTGTAAAATGGAACAAATACTTTTGTCATAGAATGGTGGAAAGAAATTCTTCTGCATGGAAGAGTCATCATATTCAAAGTAAGTTTGGCTTGTGTGGAATACATAACCTGGGCAGCTATAGTATATGCTACATGTGTGCATACCAGAAAGTCTGTGCTTCGAGAACTCACTAACAACACCTGTAACTTCCAATAAAAAAATTTTGTTGCGAACAAGAGTATTTTAATTTTGTGTTTTATTGTCATGCTGCAGAGATGTTAGTGTGAGATTGTGGGATTAAAATGTATAGTGATTTATATATACACATAGACATACGTATTGTTTCATATTTTAACAAAATGTTTAGAAGTCATTTAGTATTTTTGGACCTACTTGTCAACAATAGGGGTATTTGAAGAAAATATCACTGTTGCACTTCTAGTACATGTCCAGTAAGCTGCAGTAGTTGCTACATCACAGATAAATGATTCAGAGACATCTAAAAGTTGCACTGAGTAAACACTAAATGACTTATTTATATGTCTCTGAATTTAATACTTAACACAGTTGGAACAATTGTGTTACGTATTTCCAATTGTAGGAACTTACACACACACACACACACACACACACACACACACACACACACGCACGCACGCACGCACATGCACACACACACACACACACACACACACACACACACACACACACACACACACACACACAGATATACATACATGCTTGCACACACACACACACATACACACACACACACACACGCACACATGCACACACGCGCACACATGCACACACACACACACACACACACACACACACACACACACACACACACACACACACACACATGCATACAGCCATGTAGTACTTACCTACTGCATTGCTAACTGTCCTAATCCTACCATAAAAACTAATGAGTATACATTGCTAAAACAGGTTGCACATTACCATCTGAAACAATGAGGTGCAGCTTGTCTTTGAATTGCTTTAACATGCTATTTCAATCACAGGCTTACAGCTTTGAAGCACAGCACATAGATATTTATACTGGCTATACATTGGACTGCCAAATTTGCACATGGTGATATCCAGGAAGACCACTGTAGCACTAATTTCTGGATCCTTCATATCATTATAGCACTACAGCAGTCTATAATGCAATAAGAGATCATGTTAGAAAAAGAATGGCTTAGTACATTATGTTCTTGGATTCCAGAATACCCCCATATAGCACAAAAATATGTTTATGGATGTTGTTGTATTGCTAACTGCAGATTAAATGCTTTCTATCTCCAAAGCCCTGGGTGCTATGTAAAGGAACAGTGAGATGTCAGGGGTGTGTTTATATAATAGTTTGTTAGCACTAAGTGAAATACTTAAATATAAAAATATTTGTTGATGTGTGATACTTGCCATTTGCTTGCTGACAGTTCACTACTGGCCTTCTTTACATAGGTACTTAAAAAAGAAACATAATTTATCATCAAAGAGGAGTTACATATAGGGAAAACTGGGACTTTATCTTAAAGGCTTAGAATAAAGTGTATGGGGGTTGAAATGTCACTAACAGAAGTTCAGAAATGCCTCTGATTTTGCAGTTAAGGAGAATATATAATGTTAATATTGGTAGAATGCCATGGGAGTTATATTATTGGATACGTTCCTGACATAGATTAAAAGAGGATTGGCATTGCTCCCTTCTGAAAAGCTCATTTAGCAGAAGTTTGAGAATGTACGAAGACTACATATCCATATTGATATCCAGGGTATATTTTGTAGTGCTTTACTTAGCAGGGTGTAGGATATCAGACAGCATATTTTATTCTTACTTTATATACTTACTAATGAGTAAACCTACTAAGCATAAGAACCTAGTTTTAGGAGTGTCCATTTCTCCTTTTTCATACAGTGTTATGACCAGTAAAAAAAAATAATTATAGAAAAGTCCCTAAATGCTGGTACTATTAGCTTAGAACATTACAAAAAATCCAAAATTAGGAGGGATAGAAAAAAAGTCTGAGAACAAATTTAGGGTGTCCCTCCAAAATCTGGACAGTTGAGAGGTAGTGTGATAATAGCCTTGCTTAAGTGACTTGCTCAGAGAAACACAATGCATATGTGGAGACTTTGGGATTCAAACATAGTAGTGTAGGATGGCGGCTGTCAGTAACAGCTTAAAGCCTTAATTCTGTCTGTCAGACTTGCAGGCATTATTAGTGCTCCTATCAAATAACAGATTCATAGGCAGTGCAGTATATTACTCATACATCACCTAAACTAAAGAAATTGTTAGATTTAAAGAAGGCACAAATAATCATTCGCATTGACAGATAGTTTGCATAAGCAAATAAATGGAGATTTCTTTTGATGCCCAATGAGAGTGTGTGTGTGCGTGTGTGCGTGTGTGCGTGTGTGCGTGTGTGTGTGTGTGTGTGTGTGTGTGTGTGTGTGTGTGTGTGTGTGTGTGTGTGTGTGTGTGTGTGTGTGTGTGTGTGTGTATTTTTTTCGATCTTTGAGGGCCTCCTTTCATCTCCTATTCCAATGCATTCTTTTAACTCGATCCTAAACCTTCTGGACCTTGTTGCACATGTCAGAGTCATACAGATGTTCTTGTTTTGGTCTTTGTGTATTGCCTCTTCATTCTCTCTCTCTTCCCAGTTGTTTCTAATCTCCCCTGATCGATTCTTATAGACATCATGCAATATTTTATATAATCTATCACCTACTCGTTTATAACAGCAATATCTGCTCCAGACTCAACTAAAAATATTACCAGGGTTGGTCTTTTTATTTAACAATCTTCTGTCCCTGTCTCTTTGCCTGTACTCTTTTATCAGTCCTTTGTAGGGAAGTCAGTCTCTGCCATCTTCATTCTATATAATCTGTTATTCATTGCCTCCACAACATCCATTGATTGCTCGTTTTTAGTGGCCTGTTATTCACACACACACACACACACACACACACACACACACACACACACACACACACACACACACACACACACACACACACACACTCACACACACATTCTGCTGCATGTGTTTACCCCACCACCACTATAATACAATTAAGTCACCATTTTTTTCTACCACTTCTGAAATGTATATTCACCTACCCCTCCTCTTCCAACTATTAACTGACCTCCTTAAGTCCCTAATTGCATATCTTAAGCAATTAGATTTCTGTCTCTTCTTTCCTTCTTAGTTTGGGGATAGCAAGCCTAAGCCAGGCCCAGCTCCTACTCACTGACAATCCTTACATTTCATGCTTTATTTCTCTGTATTGACAAACAATTTCACTTACTCTTTTGAAGGCATAAAATCTGCTCATAATAATTAGTCCAATATAAAACAAAACCTGTTCTCATTGAATTCTGGTTCTTACAGGATCCTGAGGTACTGCTCAGACTAGTCTGAAACTGGATATTAGCCTCTCACCACCACTTGATCAGCACTGTTCCTGCTTCTCGGATGACCATCCTTGACCGACTTAAGTAAAGGAGAGATGCTACTGTTTAAGAAACACTTTAAAGGACTGATATGGGCAGAAACTTAAAAAAAAAAAAAAAACACATTTTTTTATCTTGCCATAAAGTGTTACACAATTCAGACTTGTCAATAACATAATAACTACTTATTACTAATTTTAATTTTTCATCTTCTAATATTGAATGCGCTCATGGGGGGACATCCTGATGTACTCTTGTTTGCTGTAAGGATAGTGTGAAATGATATCTCATGAGATATCTGTACCCTAGACTTTCATCTCAGATCACAACTCCATTCACTCACTTAGACTGTAAGAAGTGAGAAATAGTCAGTTTTGTAAAGCCTCAGTAAAAGTATCAATGACTAATTTGCAAGAAGCTCTTGCATACTTGCCTCCTACATATCTATTATACCAGCTATAAAAATTGCAGAAGGATAAAGAAATATCAGAGACAGTCCTTTTTGAAAGCAATATTTTGCTGTTGTCTGCTCGTATCTTCCTTTCACTTTCTTTCTATGAATCAGCCAGAGTACCATGTGTCAGAGTTTCCTAAACTCAGCTAATTGGTGAAGTTGTCAGTGTTTGCTGGATTTCTTCACTTTCAGACTAAAAAGGCTGAATATATTTATGGCTTCATGGAAGGAAAATAATGCAGCTGCATGTAGTGCTACTCAATCAAGAAGCAGTGAGTTTGAGTCGAGATAACCATATGATATAAATGGATATGAAATAATAAAAAGAAAAAAAAGATCTGCATGTACCCATCTATGTATGTTTTACTTGCGAAAGGCCTTCAAATTCAGTAGGTGTAATAATGCGGGAGCAGGAAAAGACAGATTCCAAAAGAATGTATCATGACATGTCATGTAACCCTCATAAGGTATGCACAGATTAGGATGACTAAGGAATGCCACAGGTAGAAAGAGACTACCAGGCCATGGTTTTATACTTGTAGAAGAAAAAAAATAATTCTGCATGAAAGTAAATGCTTCAGTTAGAGTATAAATATCATGCAAGATCAGTCTTTTATTATCTTATAATTTTAAGCCAGACACAGACACAAACTAGATTGTGACCAAAATTACTCAAGGATGTAATGTTAATTTATTCATCTCCATAGCCTACATCCTTTAGTCCTCAGTGAGCCTCTTTAATTCATGTTTTGACACATTATTCATCTGAGTCTTAATCCAGTTTGTTTTTCCAAATTAAATATTCAAATATCCAAATGGCTCGACTTACTCAGTTAATTCAAGTTACCAGTTATTACAAAAGCAACTCTCAAAATAGCCCACTATTTTCTCCAATGTAAACATTTAGTGTGTTATCTAACATGCATATATAGTGGCCACTTCCCTACCATTCTGGCTGGTCCTTCAATTACACCAAATCTTCACCATCCACTAATTTAAGGTCAATTTTTCCCTCCAGATAAAGACATGCTATGTTCATAGGTTCATAGATAGGTACTAGGCTATCAGCCCTAGGGCCTATACAAGCCCAGCCAAAAAGGTACCCTGGCTTTTGCCACCCAAGAAAATTATTTTTCTGTGCCAGTGTCGAGCAGAGCCACAGAAGTGATCCCCGGGGAGAATTTCCTATTTCCCATCCAATCATCAAGATTTTTCTTGAAGAGTACTAATGATGAGCTTTGTTTGATATAGATAGGTAGTTTATTCCAGAGTATGGGAAGTCTCTGGGACAGGAATCTATCCCTCCGGCATGTTCTGTTCATTGTGGTGACAAGGTTTAGGTCCCTAGAGCGTGTAGCTCAGAGGGGTTGGGACTTCTTTAAGTGGAGCATGTCCAACAGCTCTGGGTTTGACATAGCTTTGTATGTTAGGCAGAGATCGCCTCTGAGTAGGCAATATGTGACAGAGTAAAGCTGGAGTTTTTTGAGATGGTCTGTGTAAGGCATCTGTTTGAGGCCGGTAATCCTCTTTGTGAGGTATTTCTGCAGCCCTTCCAGTTGTTGTAGATGTCGTGTGAGGTACATACCAAAAGGAGCGTTGTTCTCTATAATGGGTCTAATGAGTGATGAGTAGAGGGGAACAATGACCTCTTTTTTCCTGGATGAGAAACCTTTTGTGATGAGGTTTGCCATGTAGAGGGATTTCTTGACTACTGTGGTGATGTGATTATCAAAGGAGAGACTACTGTCCACCTGTGTCCCAAGGTCTGTTATCACACTTTCGGTGTTAAGCATACTACCGCCTATGTTGTAGTTCATGGGTACAGAGATTTTACCAAAGGGGATGACAATGCACTTTTTGGCATTGAGCTTGAGGCCATGGCTTTGACACCGGGCATCTGTCTCAGTGAGGCCCTTTTGTAGGATGTCCACATCGTTAGGAGTTTCGATTATGGCTCCTAGATTGCAGTCATCTGTGAACTTCGTTAGCCAAAGACCTTCTGTGCTAGCCTGCACTTCAGAGAAGTAGATACCAAACAGGAGAGGACCCAGGACTGAACCCTATGGTACTCCACTTGTCACTGGTCTGAAGTTGGATTTGGAGTCTGCTACTTTCACAGTGTGGGTTCTGTCAGTGAGCCAGTTGGCAACCCATCTTGTGACATAGTGATGTATACCTAGTTTAGTGAGTTTGTCTATAATTCCAAGTGGGGGATGGTATCGAAAGACTTAGCAAGATCTAAATAGGCTGTGTGAACCACCTTACCCTTGTCTACTGCTTTGGTGACTGCTTTAAAGAAGTCTATCAGGTTTAGCAGACATGATCTGCCTTTTACAAACCTGAACTGGGTGCGGTTCAGAGTTTGAGATTACCAATGTCTTTGTTTATAAGTTCTATGATGATATGTTCCATGGCCTTGCAGACCAGGCTCGTCAGGCTAATGGGGTGGTAGTTCCTGGGGTCTGTGGTGGCTCCCCCCTTGTGGAGTGGGATAACCATTGCTATACACCATTCAGCAGACACAAAGCCTGAGGTGAGGCTATGATTGAACATGGTACTTAGGTGGGGTGCCAGTTCGTTCTGTAGTTCATGTAGAACGCAGCCTGGGATGTTGTCTGGTCCCATGGATGCTGTGTTCTTGGCTTTGGATAGTGTGGTTTTTACCTGTGCAGTTGTGATTACAGGAACATTGCATTCTTCTGGTATAGAGATGGGCTCTTTAGGGACTAAAACGTTTATATGTTTTAGTTAATCAGCTTGTACTGATGCTTCCAATCTGTACAGCACATATAATGCAAATTTTTCATCACATTTATTTACTACAACATCCTCCTCAATAAAAAATCCACTTTACCCAATAAACAGAGCCAGTTTAGATGGAACAAGCACTCATAGTTTACCCATAAACTCATAGATACAAAACAAAGTTCAGCACAAGAGACTTTCCAGTTGTGGAAAAAGTCCTCTTGATTAGTTTCTTCCAAAATGCTAAGCCCAACTAGAAGGACAAAATGGATGAAGCCTCCTCACATATACAAATTGGTTTCAGTCCCACAAAAACTTTTACAGTACAAATGTAAACATCTATTGACTTTGACTTACCCACAAACTGAAACATCACCGTTCCAAAAATAATGCAGAGAAATAATACAAAACTCACCATGTTAGATAATCATCTACAGCAATATCTTAGTCTATGATATATAGCCTGAACAGCCACTAAGAAAACCAGATGATCAAACTATAACGTGTAGAGAAAATATATTCTTCTGTAATCCACAGTATTATTGTACTGAAATTAAACCTAGGCTATTTTTCATGTCTTCCTCCTTTGCATTCTGCCATCATCCTAGAGGAATATGTAATTACTCCCTGCCTCCTCCTCACTTCCTGCCCTTACAAACTATCAGTCTCAACCCATTTTTGTTGTCCCAAATTTCTACGTGAGAACTATTTCCTTTGGAGAAGTGCATACATTCCTGAAAAGATGCAAATCTCAAGCCCCACTCCCTGTTCTGGTACTACTCTATACCAGACATTTCTGAAGATGCCTACACATGCATCTTGAAACCCTTGGCCTAGATCATTAACTTGTTCGTATGCTCCTGTGCAATACATATAGAATAGATTATAGGTAAAACTGGACTACTTTCAAAGTTAAGACCCCAATCTCATCTGATCATTAGTGTTCTATAGTTAACTTTCAATCACTACCACAAATCTTGGAGAAACTAGTGTGTAAACATTTACTTACATTCAGCAATGACTGTTAATTTAGTCCTCATCATGGATTCCCACTGACATTTAATACCATGACTGCACTGCTCAAAGTGACAGACCACATATTAACGAATATTAGCAAGACCCTACTCATGGGTGCACTCCTTACTGATGTCAGAAGAGCCTTTAAACAAGTAAACCATCTTATAGTACTAGTTAACGATGCAAACAGATGACCAGTCAGTGGTTCTGCAACTACTTTACTCATCATACTCTTCAAGTTCAGTTTAGACTTGTACCCCAAGATTCTAGATCTCCCACCACTGGAGTACTCTGTGACTCAATCCTTGATCCTTTTGATATACATTAAAGCAATAAAGAGCTTTTGTTTTATAAACATATAGATATTTTTTTTTAAATAAATGTCTTGATTTACCCTTGCCATTGATATGTACTCTGATTTTTTTTCTTCTTCTCAGGCTCTTAGGCTGCTTTGCTGGAATGCAGCTTGCTTCTTTGACTGGAATTATATATGTACACACACATATATATATATATATATATATATATATATATATATATATATATATAATGGTTTACCTTTATATGTGCATACTGCACATGTGAGAATGCTACAAGTTCAAAAGGACTTTTCAAGATTTTGAAAAGTCCAAAAAAAAAAATGCTTTAAATGTGCAATGAGCGAATGCACAGTGACATTCGCTCATTGCAGATTCGGCATTTTGGGTGCAGATTGCACTATAGTGGGGATCGGGAAATGGACCCTTTCCCCAGTGTAGTGTGATCTCGGAGTTTGAATAATAAAGTAGGGGGGTGTGGGGGGCACAGCCCCCCACATTACATTGTGTGTTTGACACTGTAGTTCAAAACTCAGCGAATCTGTTCAATTTGCTGAGTTTCGAACTTCTGTGATGTTCGACATGCAGAATTTGTCCTTTTGGTTCGCACAACAGGACGATCGACAATATGGTTTTCAACTATGTAAAGGTAAACCATATAAGATATTTCATTTGACCTTCCTGCTCTGAACTTTGCCATCTCTATAGATGATCTTTTAATATTAAGGTGTGTTGACAGGTTGAATAGGTTCATAAATGTGTACTAGGCTAATGACCACAAGGGCCTTTTTAAGCTTAGCCATGCATGCCAACTCTTTGACAAGTTCTGCTACCCCAAAAAGTGCAAGCAGGAGCTTGGAAGATGAAACAGTTACAAGGAAGAGATGGATAGATGAACCATTTGCAAGCTGTCTGTGACTATTAGAGACATGGGTGCCAAACCGGGGATAAATTTCCTGTCCCCAACCAATTGTCCAAATTACACTTGAATTGGGATAGGGAGGAACTGTACCTCCCATGGATGGGGAGACTGTTCCGGAGAAGAGGTGGTCTCTTGGATATATACCTGTCTCTCCAGCAAGTCCTATTTATATCACAGGCAAGGTTTAAGTCTTTAGAAGAGGTAATTTCAGTATTGCTTGTTTTGCGAATATGCAAGAAGTCCATCAGAGCGGAATATGACAATGCCTTGTATGCCAGGCATAGAGCTCCCCTCAACATTCTATAGGAGACAGAATACAGGGATAGAGTCTTCAGGCCGTCTGCATAGAACATGCTTTTTATACCTTGTATTCTTTTAGGGGGGAATCTCTCCTCCAGTTGTTGAATATGCCTGGTTAGTTACATACCAAAGATGGCACTGTATTCAGTGATAGGTCTGATGAGTGCCAAATGCAGTGAACAATGACCTACTTTGACCTAGCTGCCATACCTTTGTCTATAAGCTGCACAGCATAGAATCATTTTCTCACTACTGTAGACACATGATTGTCAAAGGCTAGATTACTGTCTCTGTGTGTCCCCAAGTCCCTGATTAGTGGGTCAGCTCTTAGGGATGTTGTTAATATGACAGTTACCAGGAGTGGTTGACTTCCCTAAGGATGCTATCATGCATTTCGTGGCATTTCGTTTTAGTTCATGGCTCTGTCACAAGTTGTCTGAATCAGCCCAACATTTGTACTGGTATGGGATTCTATGATTACTCCTGATTTGCAATCATTGATATCAAGAAAGTTCTGAGCACTTTATTTAGACTTAATAAACTATTTGTATTGCTTATACCTAATGATGTTCTAGTCATTGTTTTACTAAAACTAACTCAATGTTATTTAGTGCACCTTATAAGGTAGCAGCTCTCAATTGTCAATGTCTGACACCTGGTCTAGCAATATTGCTGAAATGTATATTTTTAAATGTTTAGGAACTGGCCAAAACCCTTCACTTAACTTCAAATCAAAGTTTCCATCACTAAGGCAAGCCTACAAGATGCTTAGACTTCTAATCTCCCACACTTGTACCTCAATAGAGAATAATGATCTGATTCCAGACGTAGAGTACATATTTCCTACTACAGCATTAAGCAACTCACAAAATAATCTTATCCTAAAAACAAAAAAAAAATCATGTTTATTGCTTTAGCTGACCCCAACATACTTCTGAGCTTGTCTAGCTCTCTCCCTTTAGGGCCACAATTTGCTCGGTGTTATGATTTACAAAATACTTGATAGTATTATCTGCCCTCAAGTTGTTATTAAACTTCACCCTTAAGTTCTTTTATATCTTCTCAGATCATTAGACATTAGACTTCCTATTTGTTTATCAGCTGTCTTGCTGCCTATATATCTCCTAAAGAACTTACTCTAAACTTGCTCCACCAGTTTCAAATTCATTATTTACTAATAACAGATCAATTACATCTATCCAGTCTTTTAGGTGCTGAATAATCTCAGTGTTTTTTTTGAGTGCCATTGTTTCAAAACCTGGATTTATTCCACAGTTTCTTTTCTAATTCCTTCTTCCAGTCTATCCTTTCTTCACATAGTGTCCCTCTCTTTCCCTTATAACTTTATTTCGATCTGGTACTGTCTTGAATTCCCTTATATATTTCCTCATTTATGTACTAAAATGGATCAGCCTACTTTCAGATAAATAATCGTAACATGATGCTGACTTATAATGCTTCTAGAATAAATTATTGTTCAATTGAAACACTTCTTTAAACTTGATTTTGCTATATGTGGCCTAAAGTTTGTCTTGACGTTTATTCCCCTGTAAATATCATACTTAGTCCATTTAATTATTATAAACACTTTTAACTGGCATTTTGCATTTTAACTTTGCTTATATTTACAGTGTATAGTCATGCATCTGGCATGGGTTAATGTTGAAAAGGGTCCTTAGGTGACTTTACTAACCCAGCTAACAAATGGAAACTAAAAAAACATACTCCCTTTGTTGTTCATCAGTTTCACTATCCTGCATTATGGTTTTGTGTGAGTGCAGCACCCCAACAGTGCTCCCCCTGCATTGTTTGCAGCTCATAAATCATTTTGCATAACACTGTGCCATCACTTTGGTTCCTGAATTTAATCTAGCATCGGTAACTGTTGCATAATAACTTGCTTCTTTGCAGGTTTATTTGTGAATTGTATCGATATCCCAGTTTTACAAAGAATTTTGCATATTAATCATACTAGTTACTAAGTTTGCAGTCCAATGGAACCACTCAGGAGCCTAGGTCAGATATTCAATTGACCCCAGCATTGTCTGGTGAAGTGACTCCAGGTTAAAGCAAACAATTGAATGTTAAAGAGAGTCAAACTCTCTACCACAGGAATTACAGTTCACAGCCTTAACCCTCTGTACCACATGTCAGACTGCATGACTTGATTATATATTTAATAATGGTGGTACATTGCAGCAGAAAAAGCTATCTGCCTTTTTGAATGATACCTATACATTCAAACATGAAAACAAACTAATCAATACTCATTTTTGAGAGCACATGATTAAAACTATAGCTACGTCTTATTAAGAGGTTAAGTATTTAGTCATCTAGTGGTAAACCATGCAATTAATTAAATTTAATGATAGCATTTTAAAGTCTGTATAAACAGATTAAAAATTAGGCTGTTTAAAATGTCTGCAGAATAAGTTCTATATATATATATATATATATATATATATATATATATATATATATATATATATATATATATTAATATATATTGTCTGATAGAGTAAAGCAGTGCATAGACAAAATGATGGTTTACAAACTGTATCTTCACAATACAAGAATCAAGCTCAGATTTTCATTAGCGATACACATGACTGCTGCAAGTGATCCTTTATAATTATGAAATTAATTAATATGCCAGCATCTATCACACTGGGCAGGATTCACGAAGCCTCCGTGTAAGAGTTACAAGGCTTACACGGAGGCTGCAGTTAAACGGTGTGACATCAGCATGTCATGCATATGCATGAGGGCATCCTGAATCACACCTAAGGCTTACACGGTCCGTGGAAGAAAGTAGGGGGCGTGTCTGTAGGCCAAGCCCTGCAAACGGACACACCCCCAGAAGAGTAAAAGTCCCGAAAGTAAACCCCCACGACAGAGTCCATGTAAATGTGAATAAACACAACACAACACATGCCCCCACAGACTATGAATATAAAATATATAAATTAACATGTTATATATTTTTTTTAAATTGTAAAGATGTTTGCCTGTGTGTGCGCTCGTTTGCGCGGGCGTGCCCGTAGCTTAGCCACAGTTAGCAGTCAGTGGAAAAGCATATAAGAACTACATATGCAAAGTAAGCTAGGAAGCAATAGCTTAGCGGTAGAGACGTCGGCTGAAAAGCTGGTAGTCATGGTTCGAGCCCCCCCAACATCAATTTTTATTTTGAATGAAATAAGCACGAAACAAGTCCCTGACATATATGTACACATATACAATTATATTTTATGTAAAATGTAATGAAATGGGCCATTTATTTTGAAGAAATGTGAGATAACAAAATAATAAAAAATGTCAGATGTGCCTTTAGCTGAGCTACAGTTTAAAAAGTTGAGTGCATCTGCACATAGGTGAGCAGTGGTTTAACACACTGAAACTGTATGCCCATAGCTGAGCTGAGCATAATATGCATGCTGACAGCCAAATGAAGCGTAAACCAGCATAACCCATTTGCGTGGAGCTGCGCACCGCGCCAACAAGCTAACCGACAGGCAACGATGAGCAAGCTGTAACAAAACTGCCTTTACACAGACACACCTCCTAGCCTGTGTAGACAGTCATAAAATATAAAAAGCTGTGGCCAGGTTCGAACCCAGGAAACCATGCACCGCAGTCAAGGTACTGAACCACTAAGCCATGACAGCTGCAGTTAAAAATGCAGTAATAGCAAATATATATAGGAATGAATAGAAAGAGGAGCATGACAAAGCAGGTTTTGTGAAGCTGATACAATTCCAAAATGGCCAATCACAGATACGTGCGGGAAAAACGGCATATATAAGCCCCATAGGTGGGAATACACAGCATAACCAATTGTAGAACCAACTTGCAGCCAGAATGTCAGGTGTAGGTGAGGGTAGTTGCTTTCGAGCACAGAGGTGGGGCATTGAGGAGTCCAAATATATGGTTTGGCTCCTTGTCCACAATCATGAGGCCCAACTCATGCAGGGCCAGGTCCTGTGGGGAGCATATAGGGCTGAGGAGTGGGACCGGTTGGCTAGTGATCTCACCAGTGCCACAGGGATACCAAGTACTGGTGAGTAGGTCCGTCACCACCATGCAGACCTGAAGAGACGGAAGCAGGACCAACTGAACCATTGTATCCAGGAGGCCTGGCAAATGCCCAACACCCCACTATTGAGTAAGTTACATCTAATTATTTATGTAAGAAATTAACCTAGCTTATATTATGGAGATGTGTATTCCAATATTACTTTATTTATATTACAGCTGCAGGTGTCCGTTCTGCGAACCGTAGAGCCTATGGTGATAGGCTGGCGCGGTTGTGCCACCAGGCAGGTCAGTAATCCTCTCCCTGTAACTGTAAATAAATATAAAAGTATAACAGTTAGCAAAAGAGTGCAGTGTAGTCACTAAGTAATAAAATGTTCAAGTAACAGTGTAAAAGGGTTTGCAAGTATTGCTTGATTACAAAAGTGTGATGCAGTATGTAATCCAAACAGAAAAATGAAAAAGTCTGAAATAAAGTCGGAAATAAAGATGTCCCACCTGTAATATAATAGTACATAACCTGCAGCAGGCTGAAAAGTACAGCTGGAGAAGCTGAGTAAAACACATGTGTGAAATATATCCCTGTTGAAATACAGAAACATGACAGAAGTGAAACTGTTGGAAAGGATTGTAATAACTACAGGTAAAACATGTAAATAAAGCCTAGAATTAAGTACCATCCTGAATTGTAAAAATAAAACAAGTGAGAGAGTGTGATAAAGAGTTATGAATCCACCAATAAAGTAGTAATAACTCCTGAATAAAGTATACTGCAGTCAGTACATAATGAAATGAATGTGACAAGCAGAACCAAACTGCAAAATGTGTTGAAAATGTTACCGCAGCTGGAATGTGTATCCCAAAATCTGGATATGTTGCTCTCAGTCTGCAATATGCAGATAGTATAGTTGTCTGAAATACCAAACATCCACAGTTGTCTATAGCTATATAAAGCAAATGTAGCAGGATGATGTAGCTGAACAGAGCCAGATATGAATGTGTATGAATAAAAATGAAAATGTATATTGATGTAGCAGTAACATTCCTATCACCAACTTGAAGTAGTTATCACATAGGAAACTGTAGGTAGAACTGTAGTGTGTATATATATATATGCAGCTATTAGAAATGTACAGCATATGTATTGGTATTTGAAGTTGTTAATTAAATATTCTTCACCCTACCCTATAACCACACATAATCTAATCCACATGAAATTGGTATGTGCAATCACTATTAACACCCCTGGACATTTGTCCTGTTGGTTCATACATATTTGTATGTATGTTGATGCATCTGCCCTGTTCATACATCCAAACCTGATGGCCTGTTGCCATCAATCAACCCTGCATGTTGTTGGACTGTGTATTGCTGTTCAAAATATGCATGTGTTATGCTTGCTGTTCAATGGTTTGAATATCTGGGTGTTTGGTTAATGGGAATACTAATGCATGCTGTTACAAATAATTGTGAATGGTATTGTACGTTACTAACCCAAACTGTCATGACATAATGCAAAACATAGGATGACAGGGAAGGCGGGTTCCAGTGGACCCACCTCTCCCATTTCAGCTGGCGAGTGCACCTGGCAGTAGTGCCCAGGCTGGACCCTCCTCCGGTGGCCCTGTGCCACCTGTGGGTGGAAGAGCTGCAGGGGATGGGGCTCGTCGCCCCTCTGCAAGTGTGGCCAGAGGAGAACATCCACTCACCCTCTGTAATGTCCGGACTGTGGTGAGTAGGGAGATCCGGGAATCTGTTCTTGGGCCTCTACGCCAGCTTGAGGCACAGGTGGCACAACTAACGGGTGTGCCTGCTGCCCGGCCTACACAGCCCCCAGCACAGCCCCATCCTGGGCCGTGAAGACACAGTGGCAACTGCCCATGGGTGGGATATCAGTTCCACTGTTGCCATCTGTGGGCTCATGGGCTCTAGATATCCAAACATCCATCCCCGTCAATTGTGTAACCATCCCACATGTGCCATACACCGCCCCTGTATGCATCTTGTTTGTCTTGTCTGTTAACCTACCCAACCTACCTCCCCAGCTATACCGACTTCCCGTACCTGACATACCACTCTCACCTGAAAAAAAAAAAAAAAAAAAGGGCACTCTGTACCCACAAAAAAAAAAAAAATTACGACCCCATACATAGCTGCCCATTTCGCACACATTTCTGCTGGACATGGAAACTGTCAATTACAATTGGCTGTACAACAAGTATTATTGTTGTCCTTACACCTCTCTCAGGGGTGGAAGGTTTCAAATGTCACACCAAATTACAAACATATGCACAGCTGTTGCTGATGAAGAAATGGGCAGCTATGGGCCTTACCTACATCCCTCCTGCAAAACCCGAGCTTGTTTCCCTACTGTCTTACCCTCTTTGTGACCCCTTTTTCACCACTTTCCTGTCTCCCCATTTTCATTTCTTTCAAAGAAATTAGTGCTGGTGTGAGCAAGAGTAAGCAGTTTTAAGCAGTTGTAAGCGGGTGTGCGTGGAGCTAAACGCCAGTGCGCATGCGTGAGCTCTGCACAAACCAGCGCTAACCCGGTTACAACTGCTTAAAAGTGCCTTAGTCACTCTGAATGACAAGTCCTGTAGTCTGCTCAAAAGCAAAATAAAATACCACTGTCAGTCCCGAACCCAGGAAACAGTAGTCTGCATGACTTACCACTAAGCCATGACTGTTATATAAGAACATTGTGCTACAATAAATATATCATGTAATAGTAGGAATGAATGTAAAGGGAATATAGGATGTGTAGTACACAAAGCATGTCATGTATTTTAACTGTCAAATGTAGTGGATTGCTATAATAGTAGTGTGTGAACAGAAACAACCATGCTAGTTGGTAGCTAGTAGGCAATAATGTCACTGTAGCACCTTGCAAGCCACACACATACTCACAGCAGGATAAACACTGTCCATACCCCACAACCTCTTACAGGAACACATCCGGACTAAGTAATAAAAAATGTGGAGCAAAGGCCCAAAAACAGGGACACATTCCAAATAATGCTCCAACAAACTTAGACAGTTGAGAGAGTAACGGGTTCTGCATTTTGTTGGATGTTTGGAAGGGTATGAAGTCTGAAACTGAAGTGTTTGACACTATAGTCTGACTTGAGCCCAGAGTGATTTGCCAGAAAAAGCTGTTTATGAGATATGGACCAAAATATGAGGCAAAAATGTGGACAACCTGCAAATATCTGTACACTTGAGAGGTCTGACACTGCCATATTTGAATAGTTAAGAGCCTAGACATAGCAACAGTGACTGAGTTACAGGGATGCCCCACAGACTCCCTGTGAAATGTACAAATAGTAGGCAGAAAGGTGTTACAACACATGCAATGGTAACTATGAAGTACTGAAAGTATGCACCACTTGCACGGCAGAAATAGTGTAGTAATACATATGCTCATGCTATCCCACAGTCACAACTGCAGAATACCAGACAATTTAATGGGTGTACCCCACTGATATGTACCATTCCATGAGGCAGATAACAGATGCACCTGAGAGTCTCTGGGGCCTGCTCAGCAGCATACTCAAATGCCCTAATAGATGTCAAGGCCCACACCATGGCCAGACCACACTGCATGCAGTAACACCCTAGCAGATATAGCAAGCATTCCAAGGTGTAAATGTACATGGAAATTAGGAAAGCCACAGCAACACACTACAGACAAGACACCTAGCAGGCATACAAGTAGTGAATGTAAAGGGCAAATATTGAAGCCATAGCAACAAAGAGCAAGCGCCACTGCTATATACCAGTTACACCACATGTCCCACAGGAAAGCACACACACCCACATTAACAGTAGTAGTAGTCTTAGGTGTCAGTGTAAGTAAACACTTAGTACAGGAAACTGGAGAAATGAATGGAGAAATGTTAATCTACAACACAGCCAGAAATATGAGAGGGATACTAACCTTTACACTCACAGAACAGTGTCCACAGCATACCGGCATGGTCCCTGCCCTTAAACTCTGAAAGGGCTATGCCTATCTCACATACCTTTCTATAGCACTGTCCTGGAATCACAGTGAGAACTGCAATCAGTACACAACTGGCTGCATGCATTTAGCAAATGCTGGCTAACAATTGGTGTAGAGGCCATCACATGGACATATGCAGATACCTACAAAAGCATGCTGTACTCCCAGTCAACACATGCGATACTTTAATTGCACCTTGTGGAGGTAGGGAGAGACAGAGAGAG
The DNA here is from genome assembly GCF_019279795.1 of Protopterus annectens. NCBI lineage: Eukaryota > Metazoa > Chordata > Ceratodontiformes > Protopteridae > Protopterus > Protopterus annectens. The sequence continues at coordinate 1,133,509,785 of NC_056725.1, read as the reverse complement.
AGAGAGAGAGAGAGAGAGAGAAAAAAAAAAGAAAAACATACACAAACAAAACCAGTAAGCAACAACCACTCCAAAGCTGACAACTGGCAACTGGAGCAGCAGGACACCAAACCAGACGGCAACGCAAGCAGCTGTGACAAACACAGGTAATGTAAAGTAATACTTTAAAAGTCTACATACTGTGAACCCTCCATATGTGTCATTGGTCTGTATCCATATGTATATGAAGATGTGCATAGGGCAGGGGACATACAGCAACTATCAGTGAAGGCTGTACATATATATGTATGTGAGGGCATCTATGTGCACATATCAATGTAGGTTGAATGTAGGTTGTAGTGCAATGTACAAAGTAGGTTTCACAGTTATGTATGTTTAGCAGTATGTTAGTGTGTGTATACAGTTTTGTGAACAAACATGTTGATATACCTATCATATGGATACGTATGTATGTCAATATATGTATGTATATATATATATATATATATATATATATATATATATATATATATATATATATAATATGCATATATGTATACATACATAGAGAGGGATGCAGGAATACATAGACAGATGTAGATAGATAGAATATGTACAAACATATATATGTAATACACACATACAGATATAGATATGTGTAGATACATATACATAGACAGACAGATCTGACTATCTACAGATATGACTGTATATGACAATCTCACACTTCCCCTGTCCCACCCCCTCTGTCACTCTCACCCCCTCTCTGTCACACCCCCCCCTCTCCATATTCATAGCAATATATGTACATTCATATATATATATGTGTATATATACAGACATATATATATATATATATATATATATATATATATATATATATATATATATATATATATATATATATATATATATATATATATATATATATATATATATATATATATAGAGAGAGAGAGAGAGAGATGTATATATATTCTGAGTGAGACACATGTGTACAGATGTATTGCAACAGGTGCCTGGTGACAAAGGCATGGAGTGAACACCAGTGTCCAAACTGGAGTACCATACCCCATTTCAAATCACCTACACCAGTAACCACCAGATATGTGATTGGCTGCCCACCACTGCATGTTTCAGGGGTGAACAGCGTCATAAATGTGTACAATAGTCTCCCCAATGATATTCACAGTGGCACATTATTCCTGGAATACCTGCACATGGTATGTGTCAGCAGACATGGTGTGTCAGCTATGAACATGTAGGTCAGTGTACCCCTCCACACCACACAATGTCTGCCACAGTATGTACCTCACATGACAGCTACAGATATGGAGACGGACACAGTGACATGTACAACACTGTGACAATGCACTCAAACACATTACCAATGCACAGTGACTGACAACACCACAGAGTACACACATACTACCCACATAGAGGTTACCACTCCTGGATTTACATACTTAAGTCACACCCATGACAGATGTCCAGCAACCATAGTAACACCTCACACCATCCACAACCTAAATGACTGCTGTGTGTCGTCCGTGACACTGCAGTAAAGAACACATGGTGGAGGTACAGGTTCCTACCCACAGATAAGACATACCCTGCAATAAACCACACAGCATTAAGAAGCAATACTCCCCATGAGTACATGTCACACATACCCCTGCTGAATGTTAGTCAGATAGGTAATATGCCATATGAGTCACCCTGTGTAACTGTTTGACAGGAGCAGGTACCATCACATGTGTCACAATGGTCAAGGTAGCAGAACAGTATACTGCTGTAATCCCAGGGGCAAAAGCATATTGTATTGTATTGTATTGTAATGTATTGTATTGTGTTGTATTGTATTGGTATGTAGAGGTGCCTCCTTCATGGAGTGGAACCACTGCTGCTGTACGCCAGTGTACAGGTACATATCATGTAGTCAGGCTAGTGTTACATAGCACTTCTATATGTGTGTTTAGCTCCTCTTGGAAATCATGTAGCATGCAACTGGGGATACCATCAGGTCCCATTCATGTTGTGTTTACTGCTTTTCTGAGGGCGGCTCTCACCTGGACATCTGTGATAACAGGGAGGTTATAGTCAGCTGGGATAAGTATGTCTTTGTTTGGGGGAGAGGGAGGGGGAAACTTGCACTGAACCTGTCTGCCACAATGTTGCCAATATCTGTGGGTTCAGTTAATTATATGTTGTTGTGTACTAACTATGAGCATATTGGAGGGTTTCTGACCAGGTTGCTAACATAACTGAAGAAGGCCTTGTGGTTATCTGTAGTGTCCCCATTGATTTCCCTCTCAAAGTTGCCCATGGATATTTGTATGAGAGAAAATAGCTCCTTACTAGTGATGATCAGACATGCCTTCCCTTTATGGAATTATGCTCTGTCTTGCAGTAGCTTCCATCTTTTGTTATACAATCTATCTATGGCTGGGGTCCACCAGACAGGATGCTTACCCTTTGTGGAGAGTGTCTTGGTCTTATATGGGATTGCATGATCCATGCATTCTTGGAGATGTCCGTAGAAATCATTTGTGAAGGGATCAGCATTGTGGGTTGTGACTTCCACTGGCCCAGTGGGCTTAAAGGATACCCTGTCAGTGTTACGAAGTGTAAAGTTTGCATTTGAAATGTTATTCACTGTAGTCGTTTGTGCTGGTGGTGGAGGTGGGATATGTATATCCAGGGCAATTAGTTTGTGGTCAGCTCACAGTAGTTGATGATGTACCCCATACAGTACCTCGATACAAACCCCCTGAATGAGGAGGTGCTTTGGACCTGAATCAGTGTTCTGACTGCTGGAGTTTGGTAGTATGTCGTTTGGAGTGTGCCAGGTACTGTTGCACAGTTGTTGGCTGAGCAATGATACCTGGCCATTTATATGTGTATCCACCAATACACAGACAGATGCTAGATATGTGAGATATGTTGTATCACAACAGTTGAGTAGCATGTGCAGTATGTGTGCCAAATTCTGCTGACATATTTTGCTGATATCATGTTATTTCCTTTTTCAGGACCATGGCTCACCAGCGCAATCCAGCGTACTCTGCAGCTGAGGATGAGGAGATACACCAGAGCCTGGTGCGGGATTATGCAATACTCTTTTCCCGCACCAGCCAGAATCAGCAGGAGAGGGCTGCACTGTGGCAAGACCTGGTCCGTCGGGTAAATGACATAGGCACGCATAATAGGACATATGAGCAGGTACGACATCACTGCAGTGATTTAATCAGAAATGTCCATCAGCATGTGTCGGATATCCACAGGCAACAGGTTGCCACAGGTGGTGGGGTGGCTACACATCCCCCACTCACCAGACTGGAGGGACTACTCATAAGTGTTGTGGCTCCAGTCCGCCAACAACAACAACAGCAGCAGACCTGCATTATGATGGAGGCTGGAGCCACACAGTAGCAAGACTACAAGCGTGCAGGTAATATACCATATGTATAGTTGACTGTTGTGTACACTGGTAGTTAATGCATGTGTGAGGTGTGTCCTTGGTTTGTAGCTGTCATCATAGTATTTAATGTGCAAGTGTGATATTCTCAATATCAGCAGCTGACCTGTGAAAGGCAACTGTTGTACTACTGACCTGTATCATACTCAGTAACAATGGCATAGTTGTGCCCACTGACATTAATTTCCTCACTTCTGCAGGTCCCTCCGGTGTAACAGCAATGCAGCCTATCCATGCTGGTGAGTGTGTATTAACAATACCTTTAATAGTCTTGATAGTAATAGTAATATTAGGCTCACTGAGTAGTGCTCTGTGTATGAATGCAGGTGTGTCTGTGTCTGTGTGTTGATATCTCTCATACTGAGTAGTGTGCAAGTGTGCAACTGTGTGCAAATGTGTGCAACTGTGTGCATGTGTGCAACTGTGTGCAACTGTGTGCATGTGTGCATGTGTGCATGTGTGCACGTGTGCATGTGTGCATGTGTGCATGTGTGCATGTGTGCACCTGTGCATGTGTGCACGTGTGCATGTGTGCACATATGCACGTGTGCACGTGTGAATGTGTGCATGTGTGCACCTGTGCACCTGTGCATGTGTGCATGTGTGCACGTGTGCACGTGTGCATGTGTGCATGTGTGCATGTGTGCACCTGTGCATGTGTGCATCAATGGTAACATTGTGAATACATTGTAAACTGTGTTTCCTGTTTCCCTCCCACAGGTTCTGGTGCTGCTCTGGTGTCATGCAGCAGGGAACCTGAATCAGGTGCCATGGGTACTGATAATGATGACATCTGTGTAATGGCACAGGGACGTATGCCAGGCTCTGTCATTGGTCAGCCAATTGACAGTACACAGCTGTCAACCCCATCAATGCGCACAGTTATCCTACCAATACACCCTTTGTCACCAATGTCCCTTGGTGATGGACAGGATACAGTGGGCATTGACCAGGGTAATGTGGTATCTGTGGCACATGCTTCCCCACACAGCAGCCATGGGCATGGCACTGAGATGGTACCACACAGACAGATGTCCAGGGGTTCTTGTGGGAGCATCCGTGGGTGTACTGCCCCTTTCAGACGTGCCCACAGAGGGATTACAACCTCATCTATGTTTTGGGCTGTCATGAGGCACAGTCACATATGGAACGGTACACCAGACAGGGTCTGAGGGAGCTGACAGCATGTCGCACAGCCATGACTGACAGTATGCGTGACATTGCGGCTGCCATCTGTAATTTCACCAATGTCATAGACAGACGTGGGGACATATTAGATCGGTTCCACAACTACATGTCCATGAGCCAGGGCGATGGTGGATGGTTGAGGCGTCGACATGGGCGTATGCCAGCAACAGCAGCAGCTGGCAGTCATCGCGGACGACAACAAAGCCACGGCCGCCGCCATAGTGCCAGCAGCAGCCCCAGCAATGCTGGGTCTGTGCTGTCATCAAACCGCCCCAGGAGACCATGTGCACGATGCTCTGGACAGGCCCGACAGGGATCTGTGTCCAGTCAACGAACACCTGCTTCTGATGACAGTACCCAGTCTGGATTGGTACCGGATATGGTCCGTAGCACCCCTGCAAGGCACAGGTACCGTGTCCGTGGCCAGAGACACTGATCTGTATTACCTGGCAGGTACAGTCTGTGGCTGTCCACAAAAAACAATATATGGCAGCCATGAGATGGAACTGTGTGCATCCATACACACATGCAAATTGACAACACTTAGGACTACCGCATACAAGCACACACTGCATCAACATTGCCCCACCTTGTACTGCTGTCCCTCACCAACACACATACACATACATGTCAATTAGTGGTATCAGTGGCAGACTCAGGCATACCAAGTTCACACCCTGTGCATATGATGAAACTGTGCCACCTCCTGCAATCTGTAACATCAGTGCAGGTACAGGTTAACATGTTGCTGATGCACAGGGTGACTACATAGACGTGTAGTAATAGTATCATGTTGTTAACAGTGCTGTGTGCTGATATAATTGTGGGCATATCCCAGCATGCCTGATGCAGTAAGGGTATGATTGTCTTGTACTGTTGTCTACACCCATGGTAAGTACCATAGTGTCTCATCTGCACATGTTGGCATACTGGTGGTAAGGATGTCAACAAAAGGCTACATACATTGGTAGCACAGGGGATAAGGTAATGAAAGTATTGATACGCAATGATGGACATGTAAACTGCAAGTTGCATGTTCCCCACACTGGACTCTGCAATGCGGATGTTTGAGGATGTTGATGTGTGTGCAGTACTACACGAGTGGTACAGGACACACAGAAGCACCCTAGCACTGCAAGCTCACATCTCATACCATGCTAGACAGCCCCAACACACAAAACTAACTTTCACAGGAGGGAGAGTCCCCATAAATGTCAGGGATACTGGGGTGGCAGGACAGGTAGCATACATCCTACTAAGTATGGAACCACTGAGTGAAGGCTCAGTGACTGTTATTTGACATGTGTATTACTGCAGGTATGAGCACCTGGGTTTCCATCCAGTTATTGTACATCCTGACTGTACATGGTCTGTACACTTGTGTGCACTGAGACTGGACCCTAGCCATCTGACCTGTGTATTTCCATGTACATGTGTATAGTGCCTGCATATTTGCACTGTTACCTACTGGAAGTGGTACAGCTTGTTTGTTGTACAATGGTCTACATGCAGCCCTGCTTACTGCAGCTTTGTTTGCATGCATGTTTGCTTGCAGTTACCCTGGAACACTGATCCCACCTGCAATTCAGAGTTACAGAGCTTCTGTGGACTCTTAGTGACATCTGCATAGCTTACTATATGTATGTCCATGTCTCACTTGACAGAATGTCACTGTTTGTCCTGTTCACATGTACGTTGCCTGTGACACATTGCATATGACTTACCTGGCATTTGTCCACGTGAGCAGTCATATATGCCAGTGCTAACTAATCACAGACACTACACCCTCACATACTCACCTTCTGTACCTTGTTCCCCACTGGCCCTATGTGCTGCTAATCACCATGGCAATCACAATACTATGGTAGCATGTGCAAAGGTCACTTGTCAGTCACCTCTCTGGTACAGTTGTGGAATATGTGGGTCATGTGGCAATGTCACAGCTGCCACATGTACACAGTCAACACTCTCCCCTAAACATGGACGTACAACAATGAGATGCAACCACATAGCCAAATTAGAGACTAAGCACTCTGAACCCAGTACTGGCATAACCTGTCAGGTGGCATGAAATACTACAGTGACTACAATACCAGTCTGATGTAGACCTACACTGACAGCAATCCAAACACGGGAACACACTGGGCTATTCGTGGAGCCTCAGAATAGCATCCTGCCTGAGCAGCATACACCTCTCCAGCTGGCACACAGACATACGTTAAGCCGGAACACAGCACGTGCAACACATAGCACACAAATCCTGTGTGCCAAACAGTCACAGCCTGTACGGCTAGACAACATACCTGCTACAGTTGTGTTAGGTACCTTTATTGTTCGGTACAGTGAGGTCACGCTCACCAGGCTAGACAAGGTGAAGGTCACAGTGATATGCCCGTGGGGTACTATGGTCCACCACATAACACAAGCATACAGGTCAGTGAGAGGCATGGACACATATGACTCAGTCATTGTCCATGCCACTATGGCTGACCTGTGATGTACCTCCCTGGACTACATGATAGGGAACATGGAAGGGCTCTCTGAGCATGTGGCACAGGCTGGTATGACCCTGACCTTGGTTGGCATCATACCGTCACCAGGAATGCTGACGTATTACTGAATGCTGATGAATTACTGTAGCTACAACACCCTAGCTGAAAGGTTCCTAGCATGTAGTCACTGCATTGCTATGGAACAACTTGTTACCACTCCCACAACAGGTGAGAACATGCAGCACCTGTTCATCAACAACATGTAGACTATATGCCCCAGACCAGATGTGTATCCCTTGCTGCTAGGATGATACCATATACATCTCACACTGTATATACACATACCACATGCAGCACCCACACAGAAGACCACAGTCATAATGTTATCCAGTGCAAATACCATGTATTCACATGTGGCAGGCATCAGGCATGGGAACAATTGAAGGTCACCGGTACATATGTGTATTTGGCACACAAATACATAATCTGTGTCCATTGCCATTACTGGTTTAATCGATGTCATGCATTATTGTGAACAACAACCCACACACATGGGCATTCTGTGTTGCAAAAACACACGTGGCATGTGTGGAATTCAAAGCCATAACTAACTGTGCTATGACAGTAGTGAGAGATGCAGTAGCAGAGTGTGTTATTTGCATTAATGGGAGATTTGCCCTCTTCTGCTGTACTTGTAGGGTGCTGACATCATCTCTGTGTAGAGATTGGAATATGCAGCATCTGGTGTGTTGTACTGGTTGGCAAAAGGGTCAGTTTTTTCACACATGTAATTGCACTCATCCTACTTCCACCCCACACACACTCTTGCCATTTGTAGGATTCAAGCCCTTATTTAACTATGTTATGACATTCAAGCCAAGCACATTAGCAGAGCGCACTATTCGCATTACTGGGAGGTTTCCCTTCTCCTGCTATACTTATAGGGTGCTGACATCATCACTGTTTAGAAATGGGAATGTGCATCCTGTAGTGTGTTCTCCTAGTTGCCAAAAGGGACATTACTTTCATTCTAAATTGCACACACACTAACCCCTCTCCACACACATACTGGGCATTTGCAGGATTCAAACCCCTACATAAGTATGTTATGACACTTGAGATGGACGCATTAGCAGAGCGCGCTATTCACATTACTGGGAAGTTCCCCTTCTCCTGCTTTACTTATAGGGTGCTGACATCATCAGTGTTTAGAAAGGGGAATGTGCATCCTGTAGCGTGTTTTCCCAGTTGCCAAAAGGGACATTTCCCTCACACAGAATTGCACACACACCAACCCCGCTCACACAGAGCATTTGCAGGATTCAAACTCCTACCTGACTCTATTATGACAATTGAGGGAAACGCATTAGCGGAGTGCACTATCTGAATTATTGGGCATCTGTTCTGCACCTGCAGTATTTATAGGGTGCTGACATCATTATTTCTACAGAGGTATGTACATCTACTACTACCTGTCAGGTGGGGGATAGCATATATATGCATTTGCAGCCACCTACGTCAGGGTCAGATATGCACATCAGCACTGGCAGGTTATGTTCTATACCATGCTTCGTGACCACAGGACCTGTAACACACAACACAACCAGTTTAGACCACCCCTCCCACATCCAGTACACACACTTTGCTTCCCTGGGAACAGTGCCAAGATATGCAGGTGTTCACATACACCATTCCAGTTGTTAACGTCAGGTACAGGTATATTGTGTGTGGGAACTACTCAGGCCTCTACAACATTATCCTACAGCCACTACAATTTGTGAGTCCATGTGCTATGGCAGAACCACTCACCACAGCCACAAGGGTTGATACATATTGCATCTGACCATCTGCAACATGGGTACTCACTGTTCTACACCAGAGGTAGACCACCATTGTTGATATCTGACCATACCCACCTTTCCCTGGACATCCATATCCCATCCCCACCCCCAGGCAAGGTTGTCACTGCAAACAAAGTGTATTTATCAAAAGCAGACTTTACACCTGTGAAGACTGGGGTGGAAGACTTCAAAGGACCCATGCTGGGGGAGTATATGCCACTCTGCATAATCCTTGACAATTGCATTCTATGAGCATGTGGAAGGTTTGCATTGATCATACTATCCCAAATATACCCATGACTCCTCCACAACAGGACACCTGCCAGGTGTACACCAGCCATATATGAGCTGTCCAACAGACAGAGTGATCTAACACATTGCAGAGCAGTAGCCCACAGAGGGAGGACATCTCTGCACAGTACTGGCACGACACTTCAATCCCTCATAATCATCATGACAAAGTGTTGACAGTGAAATTGTCCAGACAATGCAGATAAGGCTCCCCTCAGTCTGTTATTGACACCCACTTACTGTTAGAGGTCCTCACCAACCCTCTTCCAGAACACACCAACAACATGGATGTGGCTTAGCAAATTCAACCCCTGGGATCTCCACTGTGTCCCTGCTTGATGGAGGCACAGCACACTAGCCTCACACGGTGCCTTATGTGACCTACTTTACAGAGGCACAGTAGCCTACTGTACTGAGGAGGCAGACACCAAGCACACTCTGGTTAAGCTATCATTCCCTAGGGCAAACAGCCTAGTGCCGACCTCTACACCCATATGTTTAATTGTCAGATGCACAATATATGTTGCTGATTGACTGTTTGCAGGTCTTTATTGCCATAGAATTCCCTGTTTCTATGAACAACTTGTGTATCTGTGGAAGATGTTTAAATATGAGAGGGATCCACAATATCACTTATGTCTCTGTAGTCATTTAACTGTGTGCACTGGGTAGATTGCTGTAATGTGGTTGGTTCCTGGAATAACACGTACAAATACCAGATATGTGTGGCCAACTGCTAAACTGAGATTTGGCCTAAGTGTGTGAGCATGCCCAGTTCAGGCTTTCCATGGCATGTTGTCTGACATATGTCTCATTTATCAAAGTGTGCGAGGATGCCCAGTGTGAGCTTTCCATATGTTGAACTCTGCAGCCCACCACATTTGTGGATGAGTGTGAAATTCAACAATATCTCACGTTTATGGTTGTGTGTTGTGTGTCATGTTGTGTAGTTACTGTCCAACTGCTTTGTGTCTGAACACAACAGGGATTATACTGTGCCTGCAGGGTTTGCATGGGATACTTTGCATACAGTTGTCAACATCCTTTCATACTGACCTAACACTGTAGTACCGTATAGTGTACTGGTTCAGTACTTTCACTGTGGTGGACAGTATCCTGGGCTTTAGTCCTATCACTGCTTTACATTTTCATAGTGAGCACAACAGGCTGGTTAGGGGCCAGTTGTGCACATCTGACCATGTTGCAATATGTTCAGATATGAACTACTTACACCAGGCTTGTCCAACATTGGTAGTGTATTCCACAACATAGGTGTACATTGGCAAACACTAGTGATATGCCCTAGGCCATTTCTAATGCTAGTCGGAGAGTATGTTTGTCCTTCGACACACATTGTAAGTGGAGTTTGCCATGACATATGTCATGGTTAGTATACTGTGCCTCCGTCTACCCGTGACATAACAGTGATACCCAGGGTAAACCTACCATCTCCCATCCACTCATCAAGATTCCTCTTGAGGAAAGTCGATGAGTGACTCTCTGGCTAACCTGTACTGGGAGTTTACTCAAGAGTGGGGGTGGCTTCTGTGTTATGGATCATTCAGTACAGCTTGTCCTATGTATGTCAGTGCTGGGGTTCAGGTCTCTCATGTGCATAGCTCACTGCCATTCAGATTGTACAAGGTGCAGCATGTTCATTGATTCCAGCTTGGACATGGCTTTATACATCAGGCATAGCTTGCCTCTGGGTGGGCAGTATGGCAGTGTGTGGAGCTGCTGTTTGTTTAATCAGGCAACACATGGCATCTGTTCAAGATATTTGATACTCCTGGTGAGGTACTTTTGGGGACTTAACAGTTCATGGAGGTGTCTGCTGAGGTACATCCCACAGGGGCTATTGTAGTCAATTGTAATGCTGATGAAGGATGACTGCAGAGCCACAATGACCTCCCCTTATCTAGATCTGACAATCTTCATGATTATGTGGATATATGGTATGTTTCGTAAACGCTACAGCCACATGCTTGTCCAATGCAGGATATCTATCAACTTGTGTCTCCAGGTCTCTCATTACATGTTAAGTACTTAATGGGTTAACACCTATGTGGTAATTGGTGGGCACTTACTGTATATCCACAGGGGTTGACTATACACTTTTATGCAATTAGCTTGCTAACATGGCTATGGCACCAGTTGTCTGTTTCTATGTGGCCCTTTTGTGGGATGCTTGTGTCAGCTGGAGGGTGGCCAGTTTGTAGTCCTCTGCAGACTTGTTCAGACACAGTCCTTCCATGTTGGCCTGTACCTATGGGACATACAAACCAAATGAGGGAGGTCCCAGGACCAAGCCTTGTGGGATGCCAGTTATATCTGGTTTGTAGTCTGACATGGCTGCAGCATGTCTGACCATGTCAGTTCTGTCCTTGGTCTGGTTTGCAACCCCTCTACTGACATAGGGGTTTATATTTAAGCTGGTGAGCTTATCTATAATGAACACATGGGGTATTGTACAGAAGCCTTTGCAAGGTCCAGCTACGCTGTGTGGACCACATTGCCCTCATCAATGACCTTAATGACTGTTTCAAATGAGTCAAGCATGTGTAAGGGGCAGGATCTGCACTTAAGAAAGCCACACTGGGTAGGGTCCGGTGTCAGTAGGTCCCCAATATCTTTATGTCTGCGGTACATGCTGATCCTTTCCATAGCCGTGCAGACCAAGTTTGTCAGGATTCTGGGGTGGTAGTTTGCAGTATCCATTCAGGCAACACCTTTGTTAAGAAGGACCACTGTTGTTGTACACTGCTCTTTGGGTACATATCCTGTGGTAAGGTTGACATTGAGCAGTAGTGTGATTTGGCATTCCATTCTTCTTGGAGTCCATGTTGGACTCAGCCCAGGACACCATCTCATACCATTGCTGCTGTGTGTTTTGCTTTGTAGATGCTGGCTGTTACCTCAGCATCTGCAATGTCAGGGGGCCAGCAGTCTGCTGGGAAAGATATTTTGCATTTGGGGGGGGGGGGGTTGCACTGCACCTGTCAGGTTGGATGTTGGCAATATATGTGTGTGTTTGGTATGTTGTTTGTAATATTTGAGTGATTCAGAACATATCTGTGAATTCCCAACAAGGTTCCTACCATCAGTTAAGAAAGCCTTGTGATTATCCTTAGTGTCCTGTACAATTTGTATCTTCATAGGTTTATAGGTTCATACTAGGCTATCCTCCCTAGTGCATTTATAAGCCTAGCCAGAGTGTGTGTGGCTTTCGCCACCCCTTGCTATGTGAATATTATGGCCATTTATGATTTACTTTACTGTGCCTCTGTCTGGACGTGACACAGTGAAGACCCCCAGTGTACATCTATGATCATCCATCCACTTGGCAAGATTCCTGTTGAAGAGCGTCAGTGAGGGGCTCTGCCTAACATGGAGTGGGATTCTGTTCCAGGGTGTAGGGAGCCTCTGGGTTATGTATCTGTCCCTCCAGCACATCCTATTTCATTAGGTGTTGAGGTTGACATATCTCACTCTCACAGCTCCGATGGCTTTGGGTTTTCTGGGGTGGAGCATGTCCATTACTCCTGTGTTGGACATGGCCTTGTACAACAGGCATACAACACCTCTGTGTAGGCAGTATGTGACTGCATTCAGCTGGGGTGTCTACAGCCAGGCAGTATATGACATATATTTGAGACCATTTAGCCTCTTGGTGAGGTCTTTGAGGTCTTTCTAACTGCTGCAGGTGTTGGGTAAGGTACATCCCAAATGAGGCATTGTACTAGATTATGGGTCTGATCAGAGAACAGTATAGGGGCACAATGACCTCTGTTGACGTAGATGTGAATCCTTTCATGATACGGTGTCCAATATAGACAGTCTTCCTAGCCACGTTGGCAATGTGAGTGTCACATAACAGGTTACTGTCCACTTGTGTCCCTAGGTCCATGATTACTTCTTCCATACATATTGGATTACCACCTATGTGGTAATTTGTGAGTACCTTGTTTGGTATTTGGTGAGACATTCATACTGTCCAGTGTCTTCAGGATGGCTGGGTGGGGTTCCTGTGTGTGAGAGTGTGGTCTGTAGCATGCTACAGACTGTACAGCAGTTTTGCTTATGGTTAGTTGCACATGGGTGGTCTCCGATGCTTCGTGCATTGTCAGTTACCTGGACGTATGGGTGTCTGTGCTGAATATGGATACTCCCCCTCCTTTTATGTTCTGGTCCAGGTTTTGGGGCCATAAAGCATGATATGAGGTATAACCTGGTAGTGCAGGTGTGCTGTCAGGAGGCTTGCTGCAGGTTTCTGTCACTGCACAGACATCAATGTTCTCCATACTGGGGAGGGCCTCAGGTGCATGCATATTGAGGTTTACACGTCTGACATTGGTCAGCATTACCCTTATGTTTCTTTCCACTTATGTTTTCTAGGGTGGTGGGTTAGTCTTTTCAGCCTTGCCTACAAAAGGCTCTATGGAGGTGGCAAAAGCCTTATCCAATATCCAGACGTCCAGGGTTAACAGGTGCAAGCTATCCCTGGAACAGCAGCATGGCTTGTCAAGCATGACATCCCAAGCAGACAGACATTGGATCCCCTTGGAATGACACCAGTAATTGTGCCACTTGTTAAAGCTGATCATTCTGTGTTTGTACTGTGGCATCATTCTTGGTGAGGGTAGGATGCTGCAAACAGTCAGTGTCATACCGGCCTGGACTACATAATCGGAGAGCTCATCTATGTCTCTTTTCATGTAGTCCGGGGAGGTACATCTCAGGTCATTCATGCCAGCATGGACAATGACTGCATCATATTTCTACTTGCTTTGGGGTGACCTGCGTACTTGTGTTATGTGGCGTATTGTAGCAGCCTACAGGCAGCTTACTGTACCCTTTCCCTTGTTCAGTCTGGTGAGCGGGACAGCAGTGTGTCTGACTATGGAGTCACCTATTACAACTGTATCAGGCATGTTGTTTCTCCTTCTGGCCTGTGACTGCTTGGCACACCAGCTTTGTGTACTATGTGTTGCATGTGCTATGTTTGGAGGTTGTGGTTGCTTGGGTGTCTGCTTTGAAGGCCTCTGTTGGTGTGGTGTGTTTGTAATTAGGGCCTCCGGGAATGTTTTTCTGTGTTTATGTCTTTGGTTTGCAGTTGTGATAGGTCTATGTGGGACTGGGTTTATGGTGTGTGTGGTTATCTTCTCCTCCTGACTAGTTTTGACAGTACTGAGTTGAGGGAGCTCAGCCTCTGGTTTGGATAAATGGTTGCATCTCCACATATATTTGTATTTCTTGGGGGGAGTTGAGGGTTATCTGTGTACTTGGGGCAGGTGTAACATTGCCTCAAGATTCACAGATTCAACTTGTTGTAGCTGGCCTTAGTGGATTGTATGTGTGGACATATTTTATTGCCATACTATTGATCAGTGATTACTTCCCTTTTTATGTTTGCTCTATCATGTAGTAGCTTCCTCATTCTCTTGCATGGTTTGGTAATGGCTGGAGTCCACCATGCCAGATGCCTGCGTGTATGGCATTGTGTCTTGGTTTTATTTGGGATTGCATAATCCAAGCATTCCTGGCAGTGTTCATGGAATGCCTGTATAACAGGTTCTGAGGTGTGGCCCATAGTTTGCACCTGCACAGGGCGTTTAATGGATTCCACATCAGTTTGGAGGAGTGCAACTTTTGCTTTCCACATGTTTTTCACTGTGGTTTTCTGGCCAGGGACTGTGGTCAGGATGTGTATATCCGGTGTGATTACTCTATGGTCTGGTCTTACCAGTGAGGGATACACTTCTCATCTTGCCATCCAGTACCCATGTTGCTGATTATCACATCCAGTATGCTTGCCCCTCTTGCGGGAGTGGTACGTTGTTCCTGGGCATTTTGGTTTATGGATTCTAGGAACTCTTGTCCTACAGTGTTGGAGCTAGTATAATGCTCCCAGTCTATGTCTGGGTATTTTCAGTCACCCACTATAATGTGGTTTGGAGGGCTTGATATATTCATGTATTCCAACATAAGCCAGATGCAGTTCCTGGTGTTAGGACAGTAGTCTGTAGCAGGCTATTAACTGGAAGGCAGTTTTAGCCACTGTTACTTGACCATGGCTAGTCCATGCTGCTTCTTGTTGTGGTATCAACATGGGGGTGTGGTTATCCTTGACAATTATTGCTAGTCACCCTCCTTTTGTAGCTTTTTCCATGTTTTGAGGCTGTACAGCACAGTATGAGGTGTAACCTGGTAGTGTTAGGGTGCTGTTGTGAGTCTTGACCCAGTTTTCTGTTACAGGACAGATATCAACATTCTCCATACTGGGGAAGTTTAGACTACATGCATCTTGCTGTTTAGACTTCTGGCATTTGGGTAGCATTGCATCTAGTTTCTTATCCCTTGTGATACCTATGGAGGTGGGTTTGTGTTTTGAGCCTTACCTATTCAGGGCATGCTGTGGGTAACAACAGCCTTTGCCAGTATCCATAAGGTCTGGACTGATAGGTGCATGCCACCCCTAGCAGGTGGAGCATCATGTCATGCTCAGCATGTCATCCCAGGCTGGCACACATTGGATCCCCTTTGACTAACTGCAATACTTCAGCCAATTATTGCAATTGATCATCTCATCGTCATATTGTGGCATCATGCTTGGTGAGGGTAGGATGTTAGTCATGGTCATCAAGTGTGCATATACTACATGGTGTTACATTGCTTTATACATGGCATTCATGCCCCGGGTGGTGCTGCAGGGCTGCCTCTGTCGGATGCACATAATACACTTCCTGTACATGTTTGAGAGCAGGTTATGTCATTTTAGGCATCCCTGTTATTATATGAGTGAGTCAGAGAGGGGTATCATTCCCAGGGTTCCTACTGAGACAGTGTATGTGCTATGCGTTGCCTCTTTGCCAAGGCCAGGGCATACTGGGCATGCCTCCTTCTGCCTACTGGGCAGGCTCAGGTTGTTCCTCCTCCGAGCCACGCTCTGCCTGTGATGGCCTTGGCAATGGTGGGGGGCTGTTTGGCCCGGCCCAATGCTGGTCCTGCTGCAGCTGTTTTCGCAAGATCATATTATGTAGCATAGCACATACCGTGACAATTTGGGTACATGTAGTTGGTGAGTACTGCAAGGCTCCACCTGATGCGTCCAGACACCGGAACCGTGACTTGAGCAGACCAAACACACGCTCTATTACATTACGTGTTTGTGCATGTGCCTCATTATGGCGTTCCTGTTCAGGTGTGTGTGCATTTCTGATGGGTGTCATCAGCCACCGCTCCAGTGCATAACCTGCATCCCCCACTAGGTGTCCATGTGGGATGTCCCCATTAGCAAATGTCTGGTACAGCTGCTTCAAATGCCAGATATGGGAATCATGGTAGCTCCCACGGCAGCCAGCACACACATTCATTATTATGCCCTGGGCATCACACATGACCTGGCAGTTGATGGAGGGGAAGCCCTTGCGGTTAATGTAGGCCCTACCCCGCTCACCGTCTGGTGCTTTGATGTGTATGTGCGTGCAGTCTATTGCACCCACTACCTCAGGGTATTCCGCTATTTGCTGGAAAAGATGCATATTTCTGGCCTATACCTCACGGGCATTGAGGAAATATACATGATCACCGACATGTGCTGACATGGCATCCAGGAACTGGTGCAGTACCCTGGAGGCGGATGCCTGTGATATCCCCATCATATCACCAGTTGGTCTCTGGAAGGTACCTGTTGCTAGTATTCTTAGGCCAACACATACCTTGGTTTCCACTGGGATGGGTTCCTCTCTGTTGGTTCGGTGTGTGAGGCGTGGCCTGCACAGCTCGACAATTTGCTGCAGGAGGTCTCTGTCCTCTCTGTAGCTCCCTACTATCTCCAGCTCATGTAACCCAGGGTAGGTGACCCTGGGCCTGTACACTCTTCTCCGTCTTTTCACTGTGGGTTGTCTGGCACCATTTGCATTGTCACCACCCTCAGCAAGTAGCCTATGTCTCTTATGACAGCTATGGCAGCCCCTTGCATTTCTGCTGTGAGTTCAGTATTTTCAGTTTTCACTTCTAATAGCTTACTCCTGTCTTGCAGTGTCTCTTGAGAGAAACATCCTGCACTGCTGTTTGCAGAGTTTGAAGTGCTTGGCTGAGCTACTATTCTGCCTGTGTAATTGCCTGCTTCTAATTGTTTTCACCTGCTAGCTCCAGCAGTATTCCCTGCTAGCTTCCTACTAATTCTGTTGCTTCCTTTTTCCTTTCTGTTTCCTCAGGGGGGAGCAATGCGCAAACCAGCAGAAACACGCTCACAGTGGCTTACGCACGCGGACACATGCTTACATGGTTTAGAATCGTCTTATTCGGGTTAAAACGCACGCACACCAGCGCAAACAGTCTTACAAGTCTGCCAACAGGCTCCCACATGCTCAGTCTGCCTTACACATGCGCACACTGCCCTACTCATGCCTCATGGCACGCACACATGCACATGCACACCCAGCAAGAAACTTTGGTGTAGGCAACAGTGTACACCTTCCATTTCTTGACTTTCCCATGCTTATCTTGTGGCACTCCTCTTTCCATGATATGTGTCTGACATCTGTCATGTAACACTGACCTCCAATGAACTGCATTTCTTTCTGCCATTCCCCCCTGTGATGTCACCTATCTCCTACTCTATTCCTCCCCCTTATGTATCTCTTACACTACTCAGAATGTGCTCATTTGCTATGTGACAGTGGAATTCAGTATCCTAACACTCATTTACATCAGATTGCCTACTAATGCTTAGTTACATGTCTTAGACTCAGCTTCCCCCCTTAGCAACCACTAAACGGTGGCCATGTTGTTTTTGGTCTGCTGGTCCCTGCATTGTAAATCCATGTATTGCATAAAACCCACATTTGTGGGTTTATAACCTTCATTTTTATGTTTTATACAGCGCAGCCTGTTTGTGCGGGGTTGCTCTGCGTTTAAACATCGGCGATCGCCGAAAAAGAGATATTAATTTCTTATATTTGCATCGGGGTACCTTGCCAATGGCCACATGTTTGGCCATTGGCATGCTGCCTGACACATATGCACCCTTTATTTGGAGCTGACATGGCTCCATTGTGTTTTTTACAGAAACATACTCAGTTGTCAACTGAGTACATTTCTGCAGCTAAAACGGCTCTTACACGGGCTGCTTTGGGCTTCCTGGATCGCTAATCTACCTCATTTGCATGCCTTTCAGCTGCAAGTGAGGTGATTAGCATATCCACGCCCACTCCGTGTAAGAGACATTTTAGCTAGTCTCTTACACGGAATTTAGGGCTGTTCCTGGATCGCGAAGGCTGCATGGAGTCTTACACTACTCTTAGACTCCGTGCAAGCCTTCGTGAATCCTGCCTAGTATATGGCAGCAAATTATATTTGCTTAACAATAATTATTGGAAGCAATATTCATGTAATAAAGACAATTGTCTAGTAAAATACAAGTCATGCTGGAAATGATACATTTATTAGAACATATGCTTCATTTTAATTATGTATTACCTTAGGTCAGCTAAGAATGATAGTAACATAACTGCAGGCCAGGGTGTAATTCCTGAGCTTAAACCACCTTGGTCAGTTGGGAGGTGGATATATAATGAACTGTTCACATTCTAACACCTCTTATTCCTTTCAACCAATCCACTGTTCCCTACCAGTCCTGTTTTAATATGGGGTATATCTGTTAGTTGGTAAAGTATATTCCTATGTAGAAACAGTTACCTGTAACAATGCATTGTATTTATGAAGGAATAGAACAAATAATGTATATTTGTCTGATTTTATTTGAAGCAGTTTGGCTAGTCTGAGAACCCTTTTCCAATGCTTTATCAAATAACAGATCACATAATTCAAATTAATTACAACTTAGTTATTTACAGTATCAAGCAATGAATTTCATGTTGGCCTAAACTTTTTTTTCACATTAAAAGGTACACTACAATTAAAATGATTTTACTTCTTAAGTATTATATAAATAATTCAGTGATGTTCTCTCCAAGAATGAACAAAATTAAATAAATAAATAATGTATCGTTACTCTTTGAGTAGTTTCCGCATATGCCCAGAATAGTATTAAATAATCATGCAAGGCCATGGTCTAACGGAAGTATAGGCTTCCCAGATATTGAAACATATGTATTAGCCTAACATTTTAAAGTCATAGTACAAAGGATAGATTCCCCTTTTACTGCTAAATGCAAAGGTACTCATGCAATCCTTCGCAATTATAATAGACTTAAATAAAAAGATTTTAGCTTTAAATGACTCTTTTTCAGTTTTTATTATCATATCCTATATAATTTTGATAAATTAATATCATATAAAAAGTTAACATCTTCATAAAAATCTATATTTGAAACACTAGCTATTCTTCTATTTCAATGTAAATCCACAGTGGAATTTTTCAGCAAGGACAATACTAAAAATATAATAGAATAGAGGGAAAATAATTGTTCACTATAGCTTAATTTTCTAGACAACAAATTTCTTTTATCCACAGATAAAATTATAACTTAATATAATTTAGTTCTTTAAGACTGGTTTTGGGTTCAGAAAATAAGCTGTTTTATTATGCAAAAGTTTCAGAATACTTCTATAGCCTACTCTAAAAACTAAGCGTCAGAACTGTATCACTTTAAATGTATTGATCCAAAACATATCCCCATTTATAAATCTATTTGTATGTATTATGGTGCCTTTTCCTGAGTTAGCAAAGATGTGCAGCAATATGTAGGGCTGGCCCAGTGGCCATGCTGAATGCTAATGAGACAACAGAGATTACTTCTGATATTAAGTGTCTTGATGACATTGACAACAGTATGGGGACTGGGGTGGTGCAGATGCACTAGACATGAAGGATTACTCTTAACAGTAAGTTCCTTAATGGTGCCAGCAGTATTCTGGTGATTGGAGGTGGGGATTTACACTAGCCACCAGGGGATACTAAATAGTTGCCATAATTGCACTTCAGTTATTATGGGGGTTGGGGAACTATAGGAGGGCAGAGAAGTCAGGAGCAGGTATAGATACTGAGGTGTGTGTGTGTGTGTGTGTGTGTGTGTGTCTTCATGTTTAGTTAATTTTTATGTTTAATCTTCATGTGTAGTTGTTTGTGTTGTGTGGCAGTGTGATTGGGGGGATTACCACTGCCTACACTCATGACAGTTTACTGCCATGATGTGCAGATTAGCAATGATCTGCACATTACACTAGTAAATATGATTTAGAGTCATGCAATTTAGCAGATAACTAACATACCCCCCAAAACTTTAGAATCCTCATAACTAACATACCCCTGCATATAGATGCCCAAAGTACATAAGACACAACTTGGTTGGGTTGCACAACTAGGCTTAATAGCTTAGTATATACATATGAACCAATATAAAGAAATAGATAATCAGCCACAAGCTTTTAAAAAGTGGATATATAAAATAGTTAAGAAAGAATAAAACACAGTTAGCATTTAAATTTATAAATTTGCTAAGAAAAGACAGAAAAAAATTAGTATGAAAAAATTGATTACAAGAAGAAAAAAATATATGTCAACAGATAAACCTTATCCTAAATATGTTTTAACTAAAATAATTACTGAGTCCTAGCTGAATTTCTAGAATGCACAACAGGCCAATGCATAAGTGCAGAAAAAAATCTGCAAGTCTATTTTCCCCTGTTCTTATTACTCATAGGTTCATGGGTAAAAAGGTAAGTACTAGACTAGCTGCCCTTGTGGGCAATTTTAAGTTCAGCCAGTTTCCTTTTTATGCCTGGATTAACCTATTGCATTTGGTTAGAGACTGGCCTTACCCACCCCGTGTTCAATAATTATATATTATCTCTTAATGAAAATTACCCCTGATTAGAATAACTAGGATCATGCCATAGATAATTTGAGGTGACCCATGCATGGGTTAAGGCATTTATGAGCTGCCTCTGTTCTTTAGTGTCACAGGGGGTTGTCCTGGGTTAAGTTATTTGTCTCTCATCCACAAATCCAAGTTGTACTTGAATATGGACAAGGATGTGCTTTGTTTTATGTGGATGGGGATCTGTTCTAGGCTGGTGGTAACCTCTGTGAGATATATCTGTCCCTCCAAACTCTTCTGCTGATGTTACTCAAGAGGCTTAGATCCCTAGGCCAAGTATTTCTGATATCATTTGAACTGCTGATGTGCACTAAATACATCAAAATTGGGTCGGAGGATGCCTTCTCTTCTAGACACAGGTTACCTCTTAGGAGTCTGTAGAATACTGAGTGTGCTGACAGGACTTTGAAATGGTCCATTTAGGCCTTGTATCCTTTTAATAAAGTATCTGTGTGGGAGTTCCAGTTCCTGCATGTGTCTGGACACAAACAGTACATGCCAAAAAAGGCATTATATTCAATGACTGGCCTAGTCAGGGCTGAGGAAAGGGAACAATGACATCCCTAGATCTAGCCAAAATTCCTTGTTTCTAAGCAGCGCAATACAGAAATACTTTCCTACAACAACAGTCACATGTAGGTCAACAGTTAGGTCACTATCCACATAAGTTCCCAAATCCTGAATAACTGAGTCAGCTCTGTGGTAGTTCTCTGGGACAGATGATTTCCCAAAGGAAACAATAATGCATATTTGGCATTTACTATCTGTGTTCATTGAGCTATTTGGCTTATATCTTCTGCATACATAAAAAATGCAAATAATATAGTTTCACATTTACCTGATAATTTATTTTCTTGTTTTTTAGCTAGCACTTCTTCCAGAATTTATTATTTTTTTATTTGCTGTCTCTAGCTTCTTGGTCCTTGAAGAGTCACAGATCTTGTAATCACAGGACAGAATGATTACAAATTCTGTTTCCCATGTCTGCTATATATTTCACATCTAAATTATAACTGCTTTACTTCCTAGTAGAATGCAGTTACAACTTTGGTTACAGTCTTCATATATGATTACAAATTGAAGAGAAAAAGTTTGAAATGTATTAAATATTTACATGCCATGGAAAAAATACAGCTTTGTAAAGTTCAGCACATATTTTGGTTTACCTTCTGCAGGTTAAAAAGGCTTAACTGCTGCTACAGTCTCTGAAAAATAACAGCAGATTACTCTCAGACATCAGAAATGACCTACAATATGCCATTTAGCACTCTGTCTTCTATTAATTCAGCTAGTGGCCATTAAATGTATTATCATGTGTATATAGGATTTCAGGCTAACTCAGATTATCACTGCATCAAATAGTACACCAAAAATGCTATTGTAAAGAGACAGCATATTCCCTAAAATGGCAACAAACCACAAAACCAGAAAAAATGCCCTTAAGATATTGAGATCTGCCATGTTGTCTGTATCATGTTGATACTTGCATTTGTTTTACATGGGTTGGGACCAGATGGCCATTGCTGACTTTTGTGCCTGATATCTGTAGTAGTTGCTCCTAGTAAGAAGAGGAATGGTTTCACACCTGCTGACTAGTTTGCTGTTTGATATTCCCCAGGATTCACTAATCTTCCGTGTAAGACTGTCTAGTTATATGAGCGAGTCCACTCACATGTGTACATTCTAACACTAAACTCCCCCATATAATAAACCCCTTACAAATATAAAAAGTAAAATACATTTTTTTTTTCATTTCCGATATAGCTGCCCGTATTTGCGTGTGTTTGCACGGGTTTGCCCATTGCTTAGGTACAGTTAGCAGTTTAGACACCGAAGAGGATAATAAGAAAAATATATGCAAATTAAGTGAAATAGCGATAGTGTAGTGGCTAGAGCCTTCGCACAAAGTGGAGGCATTCCCACTTCGAGTCCCACCACTATACTTTTCATTTTCTGTTGGAAATCTGTATACAAAAATATTTCCTGACATGAATTATTTAAAGTTTTGTAAAAAGCATTGAAATGTTATATGCAGTAGTGAATGAATTTTATATATATAGGAAGGTGAAATGGTTATGCATACTGATCCATGAGTAAATTATTTTAAGCAATGTAAAGCACTGCTAAGCACATTTTACCAATATTGAGCATATTTATATTTAATTGCTCGTAGCTGAGCACTGCGTTAACTAGTGCAATGTCTTTGCGTGGAGCTGCATATCGCGCAAAGTAGCACAAACAGAACATGTTTGTGCGTAGCTGCACGCTGCGCTAACCAGCGCAATGTTGGGTAATACCGGGCAATGTCAGGCAACGTTGAGCAATGCTGAGCAACGTCGGGCAAAGTTGAGCAAAGTCGGCTAAACACAGCCACACCTCCTTCACTGTACCTTAACCACTGAGGTCTGGCCAGTAGGAAAATAAAAAACAGTGACAGGGCTCAAACTTGGGATATTGTGCACTATAGGCACAGTACCTAACCACTAAGCAATGACAGCATTTCATAACCATGAACTTTCAACAGACACATATCTATCAAAGGAATAGTAAACATTGCTAACATCAGCTAAGCAGATGTGCCTACAGCTGAGTTTTTTCCAAACTGGCCAATCACAAATAAGTGTGGGAAATGAGGCATATTTAAGCTCCACAGGCAGGAATACTTGCCATAACTGTTGTAGCTCACTTCTACAGTCAGCATGGCCAGGGTTGGAGAAGCACTCGATTTCGAGTGCAAAGTTGGGGCATTGAGGAGACCAAAGTCATGGTTTGGCTCCTTGTCCACAATCACGAAGAAAGACTCCTGTACCAGGGCACCCAATACAAAACGGAGGCCTAGAACTGTCTAGCTCGTGATCTCACCAAAGCCACTGGCGTTCCTCAGACTGGTGAGCAGGTCAGGCACCATTACTCTGACCTGAAGCGATGCAAGGAGGATCAACTGAACCAGTGGATCCAGGAGGCCCGTGGGATGGCAAATGCCCCAGTACTGAGTAAGTAGCCATTGTATTAAGTAGTTAAGAAGTGCTATTCTTGTCTATACTATGGATCGGTATGTCTCATTATCACTGCATTTACTTCACAGCTGCAGGTGTCCGGGCTATGAATCAGCAAGCCCATGAAGATAGGCTGCAAAGGCTGCGTCACCAGGTAGGTTAGTAATTATTCTGCATGTACTGTTATATAAAATAAATGAGAGAGCCTTCAAAAAAGTGTTTTAACCCAATAAATAAAGGTGTAATAATTCTTTAATAGAGGTATAATTCCTGGAGTGAGTCTGTGTGATTTTCTTTGATATGTTGTTGTACTGTTGCATTTTAGAAATAGTACTGTTGTATTAAGCAGTGTTAGTTAACCCACACTTGGGTAGGCCGATATAAAGTGGATGAAGGGAGTGCCAGTAGCTTTTATGCATATTTACAGCCCTTAACTGTTGGTTCATGCCCAGCATGTACAGGTTAATCTGGCACATGAGTAGCTTGTTATTGTGCTCCCCAGAAATGTCAGTGCGCTGCCAGAAATGTAGGGAGCTGTTAACATATAATTGATAATTTCACCTGAACATATCTAGATAATTATATGAAAGTAGAGCTGTCAGTGTACCATCACAGCAGTAGTGTGTGTGTGAGCAACTTTCAAAATATGTAGCAGTAATATCTGCATCCTGGACAGTTTGTATGTCAGATACAGCTCATGTATATAATGATCTAGCAAAATTCAATTGAGCAATAGAAGGACATTGGATAGTGTAATAATACATGTAAGGGACATATAACTGCAGTTAATAGGAATGTAGTGTAAACTAAAAGAATATATAAGTTGTTAATTGAGCTATCTTTTCCACCCTACTGTATGTGAATACACATGCAATTCCACACCTCAATGGGTATGGCTAATCTCAAAACATTTGTTGGGACATATGTCCTATTGGTTTATAAATATTTGCATTCATTTCTATGCATGTGCCCTGTTCAAATACCACAATATTGGTGGCCTGTTGCCATCAATTAAACCTGCATGTTGTTGTAATGTCCACTATTGTTCTATATATGCATGTGTTATGCTTGCTTTTCAACTGTTGAAACTCTGGTATGTTGGGTTAATGGGAATACTTCTGCATGCTGTTATAACTAATTGTGAATGCTGTTGACTGTTATTAACCAATATCTTTATTAAATTCTCCAAAACATAGTTCGTATGGGAAGGCTGGTCCCAGCGGACCCACCTGTCCCACCTCAGCTGGCCATGGCACCTGGCACCAGCAGGTCCGGTGCCCAGCCTGGGACCTCCTCCTCTGTTGGCCCTGTGCCACCTTCAGGTGAAAGTGCTGCAGAGGATGGGGCTCAGCCCCCCCCATGCAAGCGCGGGCGGAGGAGGGCCACCTATCACCTTCAAATGGTCCGGGCTGTGGTGCGTAGAGAGATCGAGCATTCTGGTGCAGAACCTCTACGCCAGCTTGAGGCACGAGTGGCACAACACCCGGGTCAGCCTGCCCCTCCTACACAGTCCCTAGCACAGCCACCCTCTGGGCTGTGAAGGTGCGGTGGTGACTGCCCATGAGTGGGGATCTCAGTTCCACTGTTGCCATCTGTGGGCTCATGGGTTTGTGATTTCCAAACATCCCTCCCTGTCAATGGTGTTTACCCACCACATGTGTCATATTATGCCCCTGTATGCATCTTGTTTGTCTTGTCTGTTTACCTCCCCAACCTACCTCCCCAAATATACCTACTTCCCCTACCCCACATTCCACTGTCACCTGAAAATAAAAAGGGCAATCTGCTCCCAAAAAAAAAAAAACATGACGCCTCATACATAGCTACCCATTTTACACACATGTCCCCTGGACACATAAAATGTAATTAAATTGGCATTGCAACATATTTTGTTCTCCTCACCCCTCTCTCAGGGGTTGAAGGTTTCATATTTACCACCAAATATATTCCATATGCGCAGCTGTTGCTGTTAAAGAAATGGGCAGCTATGGACCTTCCCTACACCCATTCTGCACATCCCCTAGCTGTTTTCCCTACTGTCTTTCCCTCTTTGTGCCCCTTTTTCACCACTTTCCTATCTCCCCATTTTCTTTTCTTTCAAAGAAATGAGCGAGGGGTTTAGCGGGAGTAAGCACTATTAAGCAGTAGTTAGCGGGTTTGCGCAAGTGTGCACGTATTTGCACTTAGCTAAGCATTGCTAAGCATCGCGCAAACCCACGCAAATCCGCTTGCAACTGCTTAAAAGTTCCTTAGTCAGTCTGTATGTGAGGGCCCTTGTTCTGCTCAGCAGCCAAATAAAACACCTCTGTCAGTCTCAAACTCGGGACCTTGTACACACTACATTGCCTGAAGTACCGCTAAGCCACAGTAGATATACAAGTTGGTGCTGAAATAAATATATCATGTATCAGAATGAGTGAATGTAAAGGAAAAATAGGAATGCCATACCACACAACTTGTTCTGTGGATCTTTACCAACAGTTGTTGTGGGATTACATTACATGACTGTGATAAGAGAAGCAGCCATTCTAGCAGGAAATAATGTTACACCATCTCTTTACAAACCCCACATAGTATCACAGCAGGACAAACACTGGCATATATGTTTAGGGCAGAGTCCATACCTCCCAACTGTCCCTAATATTCAGGGATGTCCCTGATTTTGAAAAAAAAATTAGCTCTGTCCCTCTGAATCCCTCCGAAAACTACTGACTTTGGCCAGAAAGGTGGTGAATTACACGTAATGAGTAATGACAATAATTAAGAGTTAGACACTTCTTTTACTTCAGAAAAGGTGTATTAATCCATATGCTCTGGTTCTCTCAAAGTCTCAACTTAATGACACTAATATTTTAAAGGTGTCCCTGACTTTTTCTCTACTTTTCCCTGAGTCTGTTCAAATATGTACCTGAGTGTTTGAGAGGTCTGGCAGAGGCAGAAACACAGAGACATAGCAGCCTTTCTGCTGTTACACACTGTGCAAATAGCTTTGGAAGGAGTTCCAGAAGCATACCCTTATGTAGGAATACAACACTGAAATACAAAAGGATGTAGCCATATACTGGTAGCAACCAACTGTAACAATGCCATTGCTCTAGTGCGGAAAAGACCTGTGTGGTGCACAGACAAAGAATAACAGGCTAATCTCTGGCTACCATGTGGATAGGTCCACAGTTGGGAGTTACGCAGACAGACTACTTGCCTTGATAAACTAACATGTACACAGCAACCCTGTAAGTCCAGCAAGATAAAATTCACATAATAATACGTATGCTCTCTGCACTTCTGCACCCCTACCCAAATGTAAAATATACCTGTGTGTGCAGGGTCTACCAAGGATGTAGGTAAGCATACTCACAGTACTGAAATGTGTCCAGTTTTCTTGAGCAACTTGTGCTAATGTCAACACTAAAAAAGCACAAACTGTTTAGAACTGAGTAAATGAATATTCACAGTATAGCAGTTCTCAAACAATTCTTGTGCCAAAGGAATACATCTCAATAACTAGCTTTGTATGGCAGTTAATTGTAAAATTTGAAAAGTACATCCTCCCATGTATCTTGTGTTAGCATTTTGAGGGGTGAGTACATTTCTACACTGACAAGTGTGTACTGGAAGCAGCAACATTTAGGTCTGAGTACAAAATGTAAATCACTGGCTACACCCCTGGCTTCTGATATAAGAACTATACCAACCTTCTGTCTTAAACAATGATGTCCACAGCAAAGACGGATGATCTCCATCTTGGAAAGCTGAAAGGGCCACACCTACCTGAGTTAGCAATTTATAGTACTGGATTGCTATGACAGTGATTACTGCAATTACTACACAGCAGGCTGCATGCAATTAGCAAATGGTGGCCACTAACTGGTGCAGAGGCCATCACATGCCCATGTCAAATACGTACAAAAGCAGGCTGCAATCGCTGTCAACAAACTCAATCACTCTATTGCAGAGACTGACAGAGAGAGAGACAAAGAGAGAGAGAGAGAGACAGAGAAAAGGAAAAAGAAAAAGAAATAATACCAAATCAAACAAAGGAAAGGTATGTGACACATATGTATTTACTGGCATGTAGTAGATGTTTTGGAAGAGTAGTCTACATAATGTGAACCATTCATATGTGGCAGCAGTACTTATCTATGCACAGATGTCCTGCTTAACTACTGCTATGGACAATATAGTGTGTACCTGTGGACAGTGGGACATACCTGTGAAATGTGTAACTCAGCATTAAATGTCAAAAATCTGATCCATGTTATCTGTGTTCTGTACAGTAGTGTGGCCAATGGCTGTTGGGGGAATTAGTGCTGCCATTATATAAACATGGGTGTGACAGAGCAACGCATGCATGATAGTCATATTAAAGTGTAGCTTAGCATTGGCAACTGCTGTAGCAGTCTAGTATGCTTATTTAGCATTTGTAGCTATATATATATATACTCCCTCTAATGTTAGTGTGTATTCACATGTGACACCTGTTTGTGTTGCAGCAAGGCCCAACAGTTCAGCTGTGAGGTCCAGGGACTTACAACAGTGTGGACCTTGTGTGTGTATGCCACACACATACGGAGAAATATATATGTTTCACATATATTCACATCTGTATATGTGCATAGAGAAGCAGACATATTGCAACTGTTTGTGAAGGGTGGAGATATATATGTTGGTGAAGATTAGTATGCGCATATTTGTATGTAGGTTTTAGTGTGTGTTGAACAAGACAGCATACAGTGCTGGTATATGACATGTGGTGGTTAAACAGTGTGGGTGGTTTGTTCAGTTTGCAATGTTGAAGCCAGTTAGGCCTGCTAAAGCTACCTGGGCTGTGAACACTATCAATGCATTTATCACAAGACTGTGCGATATTATTACATTACTGTATACCTCACATCCTTTGTATAATTGATATTCCCACTATGAAAGGTGAAATGTGTATGTGTCTACATATATATATGTATATGTACACCAATGGATGTGTATATGTATATGTACATATATATATATATATATATATATATATATATATATATATCTGGAGAGAGAGAGAGAGAGAGTCATATATACTCATACACACCTACATCTACTTGTTGCAATAGATTCTCTGTACTGTTGATTGGCTGTGATGGTCAATGTGTTTGTGAATATGTGAAATATATGTATTTGTGGGATAGCTTAGTGGGAAACTGTTTATGTCATGGTATTATGGGTCCTTGCTTTGATCCCAGCAAAAGCTGTGTATTCTGCTGCTAGGCAGAAAAAGTGCTATGGCATACAGTGTGATTAAGTCCATTGGTTTTAAATGGGGTGTGTCATTGAAGGCTAAAGCACTACATCTATGATTATTGATTGGTACTGATGTTGAATCCAAATCCTGTGTGTACTGTAGTACTACTTGAAGCTCTGGGCCTGTACAGCAAAGTATGGTGTATGTCCACATTGCTTGCAGCCACTGTTTTGTGTGGTCCCTGTATTCATCGCAGATTACATTCCCCAAGATTAATGTTTTGTAAGTACTGACACATAGTACTGTATAGTACACACGTAAAGCTTATCTTGGTTGCCATACCTTTGTGTCTTGTAATTATGTCTGATGTGTGTGTGGGTATGTCTGTAACATGTCCTCTGTCATATGTGTGGTAAAACATATAACTGCGTATCTAGCAACATTTATAGTGGACTACAGCAGTATGCGACCTAGATTCCCAATTGTGTACATATTTTGGCCACGGGTTTGCCATTAACAAGTTGTGTGGTATAATAGTAATACACTTACTGTACCTTACACTCATTGTGATAGATGACATATTTCTTTACACATCAGCTTGATGTATATCTGTTGTGGCTAGGTGGTGCATTGTGTTGCATACAGTTTGCCAGGTACTCTTGTGTAGTCTTATATAGTGATTTTATTTTGTTGCTGTGCAGAACATGGTTCATTAGATAGAGTGAGCCAGGCACTTTCAAGCAGTTGTGGGCTGAGCAGTGATAAGTGGTAGTTAAAGTGTTTCACTCTCAGTTAGCTAATAGGTTGCTATATATGGCAGTTCAGTGATATCTGTACTGTATAATGTTAAATGTGCCATATGACTTGCTCAGACATATTTTCTCTTTATGTCTTTCAGGGATCATGGCACATCATAGAAATCCCAGCTATAGTAGTGCTGAAGATGAGCTCATTACTAGCTGTATGATTCAGCACTACAGTCTAATGTTCTCACGAACCAGCCAGAACCAGCAGGAGCGTACTGCAATGTGGCAAGATGTTGTCCAGATGGTCATTGAGGTAGGCCTGCATAACCAGACATATGAGCAGGTACGCCACCACTGCAGTGATCTACTCAGACATGTCCGTCAGTGTGCATCTGATGTACGGAGACAACAGCTTGCAATAGGAGGTGGTGTTAATATCCACCCCCCCCTCACCAGAGTGGAGGAGCTGCTCCTGAGCCTTGTGGCACCTGCCTAACAACAACAGCAACAGACATACACCATGATGGAGGTTGGAGCCACCCAGCAACCACACATGGAGCATGCAGGTAACATGGCATATCTGTAGACTACTGTTATCTGTATTGGTAGATCATGCATATGTGAGATGTGGAGTGTGTAGTTAGAAGATGTGGAGCCTGTTGTTGTGCAATACTGATCATTTGGAACATAATCTGTAGCCCTGTGAATGTAAACTGTTGTTGTACTGTAAG
This sequence comes from Protopterus annectens, assembly GCF_019279795.1. Classification (NCBI taxonomy): domain Eukaryota; kingdom Metazoa; phylum Chordata; order Ceratodontiformes; family Protopteridae; genus Protopterus; species Protopterus annectens. The sequence goes on along the minus strand of NC_056725.1, from coordinate 1,133,478,970 downwards.
ATTGCAAACACACAGTAGCAATGCCACAGTTGTGGCCACTGACAAACTGTCTCATCTCTATGTAGGTCCCTCTGAGTGACATCAAGGCAGCAGACAGATGCTGGTAAGTGTGTTCTACATTTATTATTGTAAATAAAAGTGCATGTCATAGTTAAGGTGTAGGCCATGTACACATGTAGCACACCTACCCATAATGCATGCTGTGCATGTTTGGTGTAAGACCACACAAATTCCACTAATGTGATTAGCTGCCTCAAACACATGCAATACCCAGATAATCTCAAACAAATGTGGCTGCACTGTAGTGACCATTGGATAGGCAAAGTTGATACTCAATATGCACATAACATACACAACTATGTCATACACAGAGCATTTTAACATGCTACACATAAAGGATTCACAAACCCTCTGTAAATACACACTCCAGTATGCAACATCTGCTCCACACATTACACATAATATACCTGAGGGGTAGAGGCCTATCACAGGGCATTTAAACACTCTGCAACACACTACACATTCATGTCAGGGAATGCTCCTTATTGGCCTCCTTACAAACCCATGTAACAACTGGTTGTGAAATGGTGACTGTAGCCAAGGTAGTACAGTTCCAGTACAGCATGATGAGTGCTGGTTTGGGAAAAATTTGTAGCCTTGAGTGACCACATGATGCTTCATGATGATGGCCTATGGTACTATACCCCATCCAGTTATTGTAACCACAGTACTACACATAGCTTTCATTGCTATACACCTCAATGTTGTGTGTGTGCAAACATATGCACCTCTAAACAATATGCATACCAATCACAATTTGCACAACTGACACATATATGTCTTGTGATGCTATTGAGTGGCTAGGTCATATGACACACATTGGGTATATGCGATGTCTAAATATGCAGTTGTATTTTAGCATGCCATGTCATGAATGAAACTGGCATGTCCACAATATGATCTACACTCACCATAACTACTGTACATTGGATATGTGGACGAATGGTATTCCATCAATTATACATGCACCACTGATGATGTTGTGTGAATACTCATCATGCATGTGCTAAAACTGTGTCCACAATTATTTGCTAAAGACACAGGGGCTGTAATCAGCATTGGATACCTATCTGACACACAGATACACATCCAGCCATGGTATGTAGACCTGTGAGTTATGGTGCACAGTACATTACAAAGTTTTGAATACTTGCACAGCAATGGTGTGTCCATGTATTCATTGCCTTCCATGGAGGCCAATCACCTAATAACAAAACACATGCATCATAGCCCTGTATAGTGTTAGTAACAAGGACTGTCTACACTTGCACTACATGCTGTTGAGCAACACATGTCCTGCATGCTGACATGTGTGATATGACTGTTTTGCTTGTAATACTGTACCCCATCATCACCTGCTATTGTGTATGTTCTGAGATTGCTGGTGTGTGTGTGTGTGTGTTTGTGTGTGTGTGTGTGTGTGTGTGTGTGTGTGTGTGTGTGTCTGTCTGTTTTAGGGAGGAGTGCATTTGTGTTTGCATGTGTGCATGTGTACATGTGTGCATGTGTGCATGTGCATGTGTGCATGTGCTTGTGCATGTGCATGTGTGCATGTGCATGTGTGCATGTGTGCATGTGCACAGCATGTGTATGTGCACATGTGTGCATGCACATGTGTGCATGTGCACATGTGTGCATGTGCGCATGTGTGCATGTCATACCTCTCAACCTGGAAATATCAAAAATCTGGACAAGGCCCATGGAAAATAGGTACAAATCTGTACGCTGGTTAACATAAAATTTGCATACATAATTATGTAACTCAGCCCACCCCGATGGGATTATGGGATACCAACTTTTAAATGCAAACTGAAGAAAAGACAACCAAAATATGGCACCAGAGTCCCCCTGCAGCCATTCCAATGTCCCATTACCTGGCTATTTCGCCCCATTTGCCATAAACACTAGTGTGCATACTGCTTTACTTCTAGAATGATTATTTGGATTTTATTTTTACATTTTATAGCACAATACACAAACACTAATAGACATCTGCTAAACAAAGCAATACTGTCTCACAATGAAAACAGACTTAGCATTAAAACTTATCTGCCCTTGAAACTCACATCCATTGAAACAGCATTGAAACCCACAACACATCCAAAGAAAATGCATCTGGTAAGTGGTGGATTATGATTGCCTTTTGGCTGCTTTCAAAATTCAAATCATATGGCCCTTGCACACAAAACAAGAAACATACATGTGTTCTTCGATATACCTTCCTGACTTTATTAAATTATATTCCATGTATAATACAGCACACTTGTTAGACTTAGAGTGCATTTTAAATTTATTGTTTGAACATTAATGGGAGAATACATCCATACTGATAGGTTCATAGGTGTGCACTAGGCTAATGGCCCTGGAGCCTTTACAAGCCTAGCCCACAGAAGTACCCTGGTATCGTGCTACTTGATGTTAGTTCCCAGTGGCTCTATTAAGTGGAGCCACTGGAGTCATCCCTGGGGGTGAACTTTCATTTACCCATCCACTCATCAAGATTTCTCTTGAAGAGGGTCAGAGAGGTACTCAGCTTAAGACATATGGGAAGTCTATTCCAGAGGGTAGTCTCTGCATGGGGAACCTGTCCCTTGAGCATGTTCTGTTGATTGGGGTAATGAGGTTGAAGTCTCTGGAGCATGTGGTGTGGAGGGATTGGGATTTCTTTAGCTGTAGCATTTCTAACAGAGCTGGGTCAGACATGGCTTTGGATGTCAAGCAGAGATTGCCGCTAAGTAGGTGATATGAGATAGAGAATAGTTGAAGTTGGAGACAGAGACTAGTTGGATCAATGTTTTAACTTCTCCAGACAGCATTCCATATAATAAACCAAGTAACTTCTCAAGTGTACAAATAGTATGCCAAGCCGATGAGATCATAGGTTCATAGGTTGGTATTAGGCTATCGGCCCTAGGGCCTATACAATTCCCTGGCTATTTCTTCCCACACTATTTACTTCCCTGGACTCCTGTCTAGCAGGGACTGAAGTGATCCCTGGGGTGAATTTCCTTTCTCCCATCCAATCATCAAGGTTCCTTTTGAAGAGGGCCAAAGAGGTGCTCTGCTTGACATGTATGGGCAGTCTATTCCAGAGTCTGTGGAGTCTCTGGGTTAGGAACCTATCCCTCCAGCATGTTTTGTTTATTGTAATGACAAGGTTTAGATCCCTGGAGCATGTGGCTCTGAGGGATTGGGATTTCTTTAAGTGTAGCATGTCCAACAGCTCTGGGTTTGACATGGCCTTGTATATTAAGCAGAGACTGCCTCAGAGTAGACAATAGGTGACAGAGTATAACTGGAGTTTTTTAAGGTAGTCAGTATAGGGCATCTGCTTTAGGCCTGTGATTCTTTTAGTGAGATATTTCTGCGGCCTTTCCAGTTGTTGCAGATGTCTTGAGAGGTACATACCAAATGGGGCATTGTATTCTATAATGGGTCTAATGAGGGATGAGTACAGTGGGACAATGATCTCCTTTTTTCTGGATGGAAAGCTCTTAGTGATGAGGTGTGCCACATAGAAGGATTTCCTGACTGTTGTGGCAATATGGTTATTGAAGGTGAGACCACTGTCCACCTGTGTCCCTAAGTCTCTAATCACACTTTCAGTGTTTAGTGTGCTGCCACCTATGTGGTAATTCACAGGTACATGTTTTTTCCCAAAGGGGATAACTATACATTTCTTGGCATTGAGCTTGAGCCCATGGTTCTGGCACCAAGCATCTGTTTCTGTAAGGCCCTTTTGTAGAGTATCAACATCATTTGGAGATTCAATAATGCCTCCCAGTTTGCAGTCATCTGCAAACTTTGTTAGCCAGAGTCCCTTAGTGTTGGCCTGTACTTCAGAGAAGTAGATGCCAAACAAGAGAGGTCTCAGGAATGAACCCTGAGGTACTCCACTTGTCACTTGTCTGGAACTGGATTTGGAGTCAGCTACTTTTACAGTGTGGATTCTGTCAGTAAGCCAGTTGGCAACCCATCGAGTGATGTAGGGATTAATGCCCAGCTTAGTAAGTTTATCTTTGATTCCAGAGTGGGGGGTGGTGTCAAAGGCCTTGGCAAGGTCCAGATAGGCTGTGTGGACTGCCTTACCCTTGTCCACAGCTCTGGAGACTGATTCAAAGAAGTCAGTCAGGTTCAGGAGACAAGATCGGCCCTTCACGAACCCAAACTGGGTGGGGTCCAGTGTTTTAAGGTTGCCAATGTCTTTGTTTATAAGTTCCATGATAATACGTTCCATGGCCTTGCAGATCAGGCTTGTCAGACTGATAGGGCGATAGCTCCTGGGATCCAAAGTGGATCCCCCCTTGTGGAGTGGGATAACTGTAGCTGTGTGCCACTCAGTGGGCATGAAGTCTGAGGTGAGGATATGATTAAACATGACACTTAGGTGAGGTGCCAGTTCATTTTGTAGTTCATGTAGTACACAGCCTGGGATGTCATCTGGTCCCATGGATGCTGTATTCTTAGCTTTGGAGAGTGCTTTTTTTACCTGTGTGGCCGTTATTACTGGAATTTGGCAATCTTCTGGTATTGAGATGGGCCATTTAGGGGGTGAGAGGGGGGGGTGAAGTTGACACTGAATCGATCTGCCAGGATATTGGCAATATCCTTGGGATCAGTATATTTAATGCCATTCTGTTGTAGCTCAGAGCAGATCTGAGCATTGCCATTTAGATTCTTGACATAGTTAATAGAATGCCTTGTGGTTGTCTTTGGAATCTTTGGCAATTTTATTTTCGTAACTATCTCTGGAGGATTTTATGAGGGATCTCATCTTCTTACTGAGGCTGGTAAGGGAGTTTTTTCCATCCTGGGATTTTCCTCTTTTCTGTTGAATAAGAAAAAATAATGCAAGCTCTGCTACAGCAACCACAGACTTGTAAAAAAACAGGTCACTGTTGTATCAATTACCTACATTTATCTGATGTACATTAGCACCTTGCACGTCTAGTGTAAATTAAGCTCAGGTCAAATAGAATTGATCTTTCATCCTTGACAAACCTCTACAAGTAAGCAAACTCATTACAAAATGGACTGGAGCAGAATTAGAGTGTGTGTAACACAGACAAAAACAACTTGCTATACTTTACTGCATGCCACCTCATATTACAATGCAAAGAAACTCCATCCACCCCCAAAATCTTAATCCAGCAGACTGCCAAAAAATATAAATTAAGTATGCCACAAAACAGGGCAAATCTGCAAGCTTAACATTTCATTCATAAAGTCTTAAAAGTCTTAATTTGAAAAGTGAAAGAAGCAACAATCTGTCAGCCTTTATTTCAACAAGAACACAACAGCTTCTAATAATAGCATTTAACACAACTACACGTGGCCCAATTGCTAGGACACTGAAATTAAAAGCTGTGCCGAGGAAGAAAACAAGTTAACCCTTGAGACATTTGATGAGATGAAAAATGCAACGCACACTAGAAAGTCAACTGTTTAAAACCTGCCACTGTAGGTACACAAAGCACATCATTACAAAGTAAAACCAGGATGCTGTGCATTCACCAAAAGATGTCGACTCAACCTTACTTCAGAAAACCCATAATCTCATCAGGGTATACACACACACAGATCATAAAGTTGATCTAGTACCAATACAGTGTTAGTTTTCTTCCAGTAACTCTCCCAACATAACCTTATAGACACACAGCATGGTAATCTGTTGATTTAAATAATAAAACACAAAATCTACAAAGAGACAGCAAATTTTCTCACAGCAACTGCCCACCTTACATCCTCACAACATACACGTAAAAAATAAAATGTAAATGTATGCCCACCCCCCCAGTTTTTGCCTCATATGTTTAGTCTGTTTCTCATACAAACGTGAATTTATGGCAAAACATTCAGGACCGAAGTCAGAAAATAATGGCCGACATTAAGTTTGTAAGATTAATATTTAAAGCGTCCCTGTTTTGGGACCTTTCCCCCCTTATTTGTGGCTTTATCCAGATTTCTGTCTCTAAATAAGTATGTGGCACACACTGTCAATTAAGAAAGTCTTCCTAAACAGAAAACAAAAATATTGCAGACATCATTGGAGCATGCTTAACATGCAACATACCGAAATGCCACTAGATTTGAGGAAGCAGAACTGAACAGCTTCCCGCATCATTATGCTTTAAGCTCTAACTCCCTTGCCTATATCAGCTGCACCACAGAATAATATTTACTCAGGTCAGGTGCTTAAACAAGTCTGTTTTTACAAACGTCCAGGCTTGCAGGTCAACAGACAAAAATACCTATGATGACAAGACGCCAATGCTCTGTCTCTGCAAGGGACAAAATGCGTCTACAACTAAAACCAGACAGAGAAGATATGCCACGCTACAGCTGTCAATGTAAATTTGTATATACCAGGAACTGGTAACATAACTATGAGGTTGCAAACACAGCTCTTTACGTACTCCTTAAATTACTATATCTAACCCAATCACCAACTGCCACAGTTAGGGATGGTCTCACTAGTCGCCCTAGCCCCCAAATTGTCAAACATTACTAGATGTGGCACTTTGAAAGTGGGATCTGGTTTGACACCAGCCTACCAATATCAAACTCAACAACATATTTCTTACCAGATTGCTTACTACGGTCTTGACAAAAGAAACTCTTGAATATGCAGTTGCAACAGTCTTAGGTCCTTCACATTCTCGGCTCTGTTACTGGGTCTAATATGCCAGTCGAACTTCAATCCCGTGTGTACCTCCAATAGTAGTCCCTTCTATCCATTAGGCTTCCACCTTTTCATATTTTCATTTTCTTCAAGAAATATTGCCTTTTAATGCTTTTGGGATATAAACTCTTCACCCCTACCTCACCTGCTTTCCATGCTTTTTCCCCAGTGAAAAACAGTTTGAAATACTGAAAAAGTCTGTCATGTGTCCCGGGTTCAACTCAACAACAGGCACTGCCACCGCCATCTCACTATCGTGGGGACTCGTATAAGTACCTCGCACTAAACTAGGTTTTATGCCTGTAACAATTTTTGGTTGTTGCTTTAAGGGAGCTGTTTATGTTTGTTTTAGAACTACTTACTTCCTCAACTCCAAACTTAGCACAACCTCTTCATCATCTCATACAGCTCTGCAGTGCTTCTACCTTCCTAGTTGGCAGCAGCAACACTCTGCTTTGTTCAAATTGTCCAACAAATGTCGGCTCTTCCATACAGCTACAGCCTATCTTAGGCAGTACAGAAGATGAAGATATTCTAGCTTAGCTCGCATTGCAGTTTCAAATGGCTGTTCCGTACAGCAACATAGAAGATGTCTCTCTTACATTGCAGTCCTTCCCGCTAAGGATTTGAGCAGCATTTCATCCGGAAATGCATGCACGTTGAGCTTCAGCTCAATTCCGACAGGTTGTTTCCACAGAGCTGACATCATCACATGTGTGGTGACATCAGCTCAAAAAGCCAGGAAATAAATTTAAAAACAAAAGTGCGAAACTCGGACATTAAGGGGTGCCACTCGGGAATCATGGCACCCCATTGTTAGGACCCCAAAACTCATTTTTTACAGAGTAATTTGGTACGGTTAGGAGGTATGGTGCATGTGTTCATGTGTGCATGTGGTCTGACATCATGTTCAGGTCTTAAAGTGTGTTTCCTGTTTTCCTCTCACAGGTGCTGAAGTGGGGCTGGTTCAGTACAGCAGTGATCATGAGGATAGGTGTGTTGAGGCACAGGCAGGTTTGTCAGGGTCTGTTGTTGGGCCACCAATTGACAGTACACAAGTCTCCACCCCATCCATGCACACAGTCATACTGCCTGTACATCCATCATCATCATTGCCCTTAGTTGAGGGACAGTGTACAGTTGGCACTGGCCTGGACAGTGTGGTATCTATGGAACATGTATCAGGACACAGCAGCTATAGCCAGTTGTCTGGAATGGTACCACATAGGCAGATGCCCAGGGGTTCTCGTCAGAGCACTGCTGGTCATCATGCCTCTGGCAGACGTGCCACAAATCTTTCAAACACACACATGTTCCAGGCTGTCATGGAAGCACAGGCACGAATTGAGCGGTACACCAGACAGGGACTAAGGGCACAAAGGGCTCATAACACCTCTGTAAATGACAGTATCTGTGACCTAACAGGTGCCATACATAATTACACTGAGGTCATTGATAAACGTTGGGGTCAGACATTGGATGTCCTACACAATGTCATGTCCATATGTCAGGACAGTGTGGGACGGTTGAGACATTGATGTGGATATATACCAGCAACATCAGCAGCTAGAGGTCACTGTGGACATCCAGGAAGTCACAGACACTTCCGTAGTACCAGTACCAGTCCCAGTAATATTGGGGGGATGTCCATAGACCATCCTAGAAGACCATGTGCACGTGGCTCTGGTCAGTCCCAGCAGGGACCTGGATCCAGTGGACATATGTCAACCTCTGAGGATAGTACCCAGCCTGGATTCATACCTGATACTGTCTGTAGCACCCCTGCCAGGCACAGGTTCCGTATCTGTGGCCAGAGACGGTGATCTGTAAAGCCTGCCAGGTACAGTCTGTAGCTGTCCCACAAATCCCTGTATATGGCAGCCACATGGTGGAATTGTGTGCATGCAGACACACACACATAAACCAGAAATCTAGGGCAAACACATACCCGGGCATATTACATCAACATTGGCCCATAACAGTACTCATAGCCCTCACACACACACTCACACACACATGTCGATTGTATGGCTCAGTGTAGGCCTCTGGCAAACCAACAACATACCCTGTGCATATGATGAAACCTGTGCCACCACCTGTCATCTGTAACATTGATGCAGGAACAGGCTAATATGGTGCTGATGCACAGGGTGACTTTGATAAAGTATAGCAATGGTTGAATGTGTAGCATGTTGTCAGCAGTAAAGTGTAATGATATCCTTGTAGGTGAGGCTGAGCAGGCATGATGCATTAAAGCTGTAATTATCAATGTTGTATTGTTTCCACCAGTGTTTATTCCAATTGTGTTTTATTTGCCCATGTGCCACTTGGCTGATGTGTGTAGTTGTGTCAGCATGTATTATACAGTGGACAGTAAGTGTGGGGTGTGTGCAGCACAGGTTTGCAGGTGTACATTTGTGAACATGGTGGAGGTGCACTGTCTGCATGTACGTGCATATTGGACACATAGGCAGGGTGACATGCCCTGTATTGGCCAGTGTTAACACTCCATAGTTTCTATTGGTGGCCAGTATGCATTGTACTACACATGTTTTGGAACTTGAGTATGCATGTGTGTGTATGACATGGGTTGACACTGTGCTGTGGGTGATGCTTTTGTTCCTATCTGTCATTGGTTTGCATTACTAAAGTTAACAGTGTCCCAGCTGCATAATCCTGTATTAATGCACACTGTTCACCTACAGGGTAGCATGGACTGTGCTATTACAAACACAAGAAATTCTCACTTATACAGTAAAAGTGCATTAGTCTCATGGACACCTGCCATAAACTAAATATATAATAGAAGGTGTGATGTTATACCAAAAAAGAGTTACATACCAAGAAGGGATAACCTCTCTGGTCAGTATCATTTGGAACATTCAATCCCTCAATAAACATACAAGGCAAGCTTCAATATACAAAATGGCAATGAATCCAAAGACAACACTAAAGCTGTCTTTACTGTTGTTCATAATATACAGGGGAAATCTCAGATTGGGTCACAGTTAATGTAATTGGTCACAAATTACACTTATCTGACTAACATTACCAATTCCTTGTCAGACAGTTTGAATGCGGATTTCACCACCGTGTCGCTATACAAGGGCCACATTTCCAGACCTGCAGAATGTAATACCTGATGATTCATAGACACTCTAGTTAAAACATCTCTTTAACAAGGTCCACACCACAGTGGCAGTGGTACTGGACAGTGTCCCTGTCTGTGTCATACACAAGCTGACATATGAAGTCACCACTCATCTAAACGCTCTGTCCAGATGGAGCCTCTATACAGGTTACATACATGTGGAATGACGTACAGTAATGGTGTTCATAGTCCACAAGGGTTGAGCTACAACGTCTTCTTCTCCTTTCGGTTGCTCCCATTAGGGGTTGCCACAGTACATAATCTGTTTCCATGTCTTCCTGCCCTCTGCATCTTGTGCTGTCACACCATCCACCTGCATGTCCTCTCTCACCACAACCATAAACCTCATCTTAGGCATTCCTCTTTTCCTGTTACCTGGCAGCTTCATCCTTAGCATCTACTTCACAATATACTCTGCATCCCTCCTCAGCACATGTACAAACCAACTTAATCATGCCTATCTGGCATGGTCTACTAACTTTCAAACCTGGCCTGACCCTCTAATATACTTATTCTTAAACCTGTCCACCATCGTCACACCCAGTGCAAATGTTAACATAAATTGATTAAGGGTAGAACTACAACAGGTCACCCTATAAGCCAGACCAGTGTTATCTGGAAGGCTATGGAGCACAGCATTATGGAACTCATTAACAGAGACATTATGAGCCTACAAACACTGCACCATGCCCACTTAGGTTCTCTAAAGGCCAGATCATTGCTCCTACACCTAGTAGACTTCAAGCCAGTTAACAAGGCTATAGGTGAGGGAGGGGAGGTCAACACAGCCAAGCTATAGCTCACCAGCAAATCATTCCCATCCCACATACTGGTATTAGACATAACCTCAACAGACTGACCATAAACGATTGTTAGATGATGGCTTGACATTTGATGCACAGATGTAGGACACACAGTAACATTTGCAGCCTCCGTGTACTATTCTATGCCAGTAACAAGTGGTATTCACCTGCACTCAGTCCTGGGACCACTCCTGTTTGGCATATAGCTTTCTTAGGTACAAGCAAACACAGTAGGAATATGTCTGCCCATGTTTGATGAAAATGCATACTGTGGGCTATACTTTATTCTCCAGATGACACACACATCCTCCAAAATGGTATCATACAGATAGATACATGGTGTCAAACTCATGCTGTAAAGTTATAAGCCTAAGAAAGCATAGTTATCCACTTTTAGAAAACAAAGTATCCCCAGAGTACCGCATAGGTAGTAGCCCCCAAAATGTGGAACAGGTGCTAATGTATACATAGAGCCATGTGTTAAGTCATCTCGCCTTTGATAATCACATTACCAATGGGTTTTGGAAATCCCTCTGTGGAGCACATAAGCAATAAAGAGTTTGCATGCAGATCCACAGAGGTTGTTGCACACCAATAATGATTATTCATCTTTGCCAGACTTTGCTTGCTTTGGAACAGGTTTCAAATATACCTCAAGCATAAACCCTCACTCACACTCTTCAATAGAAACCGTGATGAGTGGATGTGAAACGGAAGCCATAGCCCAGGGATCACTGCAGTGGCTAAGCTTGTCACCAGCATACAGAAGTGACCTAAGGTCTGGAAAGCACCAGCATGCTCTGGCAAAGATAACACATGTGCTCATGGAGAAAACAGAGTACCCACCTATGAAATACTTGAGGTCACATGTATGTATATGGATTTGCCTCACAGCTACCTTACATGTGTAATGCACATACAGTTGTCATTGTGATATGTCATACACTATAAAAATCAATACCCTCTCCACATTGGCCACCAGTGTCACACACCTGGAGCAGAGACACAGACAGCAAGTGCGAGATTCAAGCTCTTTCTTAACTACATTATGATAATGCAGTAGTACACATTTACACAATGCGCTATACACATTACTTGGAGTTCATCTTTCCACAGGTATATTTGTAGGATAGTGACATCATTGGACTTGACAAAGATGAGTATACCACTTTTAAGGTGTTTAAGTAGTCTCCAGAAAGGTTGCTCTTCCCCAGGGAGACACATATACACATAGCTGGAAAGTGCAGGATTTAAACCCCTACCTAACTACATTATGATACTACAGCAGTACACATTTACATGATGCACTATACACATTATTGGGATTTTACTTTTCCACAGGTATATTTGAAGGATGATGACATCATCGGACTTGACAAAGTTGAGTATACCACTTTTAAGGTGTTTGAGTAGTCTCCAAAAAGGTTGCGCCTCTCCAGGAAGACACACATAGTTGGCAAGTGCAGGATTCAAACCCCTAACTAACTACATTATGATATGACAGCAGTATACATTTACACGATATGCTATATACATTACTGGGGTGCTGCTTTTCCACAGGTATATTTGTAGGATGGTGACATCATCAGACTTGACAAAGATGAGTATACCACTTTTAAGGTGTTTGAATAGTCTCCAAAAAGGTTACTTCTCCCCAGGGAGACACACACAGTTGGCAAGTGCGGTGTTCTTAATCCAAACTAAGTACATATTTCCACTTCACTTTTAAGGTGTTTGAGTAGTCTCCAAAAAGGTAGCTCCTCTCCAGGGAGACACACATACACAGCTGGCAAGTGCAAGATTCAAACCCCTGCCTAACAGTGCACATTTACACAACGTGCCATACACATTACTGGGATATCATCTTTCCACAGGTATATTTGTAGGATGGTGACATCATCGGACTTGACAAAGATGAGTATACCACTTTTAAGGTGTTTGAGTAGTCTCCAAAAAGGTTGCTTCTCCCCAGGGAGACACACACAGTTGGCAAGTGTGGTGTTCTTAATCCAAACTAAGTGCATCTTTACACTTCAGCAAGCAATATGGAGTTACAGGGTGCAATACAGACATTACTTGCTGACAGTTTGCTTTTTTTTTTTACATTTGCTAACCTCAGCAGGCTTATCATACTAGGTGTATTGTGAGTGTATTGCATGCATAGGCCATGACCATATCATATATGGGTTGATGCACCACATGCTGGCACACACAGGGTCAAACCTTGAGTAGCATCTTACCTTCACCTACATGATACTGCAATATAACAGAAAGATGATAAACTTCAACAATTGGCTGAGCTTCTGGTGTCATTCAAAGGGGATCCAGTCTCTGTCTCCCTGTGATGACATGATAGACAAGCCTTGTTGCTTCATTACAGATGGTTTGCACCTGTCGCCCCTATGCTTCTGATTACCTTTTTTAGGCAAGGCTCAAAGGTTCATAGGTTCAAAGGTAGGTACCAATCTATCGGCCTTGGGGCCTATACAAGGCCAGCCAAAAAGGTACCCAGGCTTTTGCCACCCAAAAAATTTATTTTCCTGCGCCACTGTCATGCAGAGACACAGAAGTGATCCCCAGGGTGAATTTCCTATTTCCCATCCAATAATCAAGATTTTCTTTGAAGAGTGCTAATGAGGAGTGTTGTTTTATATAGATAGGTAGTTTATTCTGAAGTATGTGAAGTCTGTGGGACAGGAATCTATCCCTCTGGCATGTTCTGTTTATTGTGGTGACAAGGTTTAGGTCCCTAGAGAGTGTAGGTTCATAGGTTCATAGGTAGGTACTAGGCTATCCACCCAAGGGCACTCATAAGCCTAGCCAGAATGTGTTGGCTTTCACCTCCCTTTTAAATTAGTTTCCTGGGTCTCTGTCTAGCAGGGCCACTGAAGTGATCCCAGAGGTAAATTTACAATTTCCCATCCGCTCATCAAGATTCCTCTTGAAGAGAGTCTGCAAGGGCACTGCCTAACATCAACTGGGATTCTATTCCAGAGTGAGGTAAGTCTCTGGGACAGGAATCTATCCCTTCAGCACGTCCTGTTTATTGCTTTGCTGAGGTTTAATTCACTGGAGCGTGTGGCTCTAAGAGATTTGTTTTTCTTGAGGTGGAGCATGTCCATTAATTCCGGGTTGGACATGGCCTTATACGTCAGGCATAGATCACATCTGAGCAGGCAGTAAGCAACCGAGTAGAGCTGGAGTTTCTTTAGTCGAGCTGCATAGGGCATCTCTTTGAGGCCCATGATCCTCTTGGTGAAGTACTTCTGTGGTCTTACCAGCTGTCGCATGTGCCAATTAAGGTACATACAAAATGGGGCATTGTACTCTATTATGGGCCTAATGAGTGATGAGTAGAGGGGCACAATGACCTCTCTTGATCTAGAGGTGAACCCTTTCATGATTAGGTGGGCTACATAGAAGGAATAACTAACCACTTTGCCGATGTGATTATCAAAGGAGAGGCTACTATCTACCCGGGTCCCCAGGTCCCTAATTACATTTTCCATACCTAGTGGATTACTACCTATGTGGTAATTTGTGGGCACTTTTTTTTTTCCAAAGGGGTTGACTATGCATTTTTTTTCCATTCAGCTTGAGGGCATGGTTTTGACACCAGGTATCTGTCTCTGTAAGACCTTTCTGGAGGATGTCTGTGTCAGCCAGAGAGTCGATTATGGCCCCCTGTTTACAGTCATCTGGGAACTTGGTTGGCCATAGTCCTCCCATGCTTGCCTGTACCTCAAAGAGGTATATACTGAACAGAAGTGGTCCCAGGACCGAGACCTGTGGGATGCCACTTGTGACTGGTTTAGAGTCGGACATGGCACCTGCAACTCTGACCATGTGTATTCTATCCGTGAGCCAGTTGGCCACCCATCTCATGACATAGGGGTTAATGTTCAAGCTGGTAAGCTTGTCTATAATGCCAGAGTGGGGAATGGTGTCAAAGGGCTTAGTGAGTTCCAGGTAGGCTGCGTGGACTACCTTCCCTTCATCTATGGCCTTGGTAACTGTTTCAAATAAGTCAACTAGGTTTAGGAGGCAGGATCTGCCTTTAACAAAGCCAAATTGGGTAGGGTCCAGTATCTGGAGGTTCCCAATATTTCTGTTTATGAGTTGCATGATAATTCGCTCTATAGCTTTGCAGACCAGGCTGGTCAGGCTTATAGGGCAATAGTTCCCAGGTTCTGTTGTGGCACCACCTTTGTGGAGCGGGATGACTGTTGCTGTACACCATTCTTTGGGTACATAGCCTATGGTAAGGTTGAGTCTGAACAGTGAATGTAGGTGAGGGTTTAGTTCCTTTTGGAGCTCGTGTAAGACGCAGCCTGGGACACCATCCAGTCCCATTGATGCTGTGTTCTTAGCTTTGGAGAGGGCTGTTTTTACCTGCATATCCATGAAGTCTGGGGCTCTGCATTCTTCTGGGATGGACACGAGCCCTTTTGGGGGTGAGGGTGGGTGACGTTTGCACTGAACTTGTCCACCAGGATGTTGGCAATGTCAGTTGGTTCAGTGTATTTTTTGCCATTTTGCAGTAGCTGAAAGCATATCTGAGAGTTGCCACCTAAATGTTTGATATAGCTAAAGAAGGCTTTGTGGTTATCTTTAGATTCCTTAACAATTTTTCTTTAGAAACTGGACTTGGATTATTTTATGAGCGATCATAGTTTCTTGCTAATAATGATCAGTGATGCCTTTCCTTTTTGGAATTTTGCTCTATCATGTGTTAGTTTCTTCCTTCTGTTGTATAGCTTATTTATGGGCATGGACCACCAGATTGGTTTCTTTTTGGAGGAGTGAGTCTTGGTTTTAATTGGGATTGCTTGATCCATGCATCCCTGTAGATGCTCATAGAATACATTTGTAAAGGATTCTGTAGATTGGATAGCATTATCCTGTAGCAAGGGGGCTTTGAAACTTTCCACTTCGGTCTTGAGAAGTGTGAAGTTTGCTTTTGAAAAGTTTTTCACAGTGGTTTTGTTGACTGGGAGGGGGGTTAGGATGTGGATATCCAGTGTGATTACTTCATGATCTGATATTACCAGTGAGGGGTTTACCTCTGGTGTGGAACACTGATCCCCCATGTTGGTGAGGATCAGGTCTAGTATGTTGTCATCTCTAGTGGGCGTGGTGACCAGCTGTTCCAGGCCATTTGAGTTTATAAACTCTAGGAAGCATTGGGCAAAGGACTTTGTACTTGAGTAATTCTCCCAATCAGTGTTTGTGTAGTTGAAATCTCCTCATATCATGGTGTTTGGTAGGACCTTTATATTTCCCAGTGTTTTCAGGAATACTGAGTGAGGGTCCTGAGACAAGGTATGTGATCTATAGCAGGCTACGATCTGATAAGCAGCTTTGCCCAATGTTAGTTGCACTTGCATGGTCTCCCAGGACTAGTGCTGTGCCACTAACCTGGAGATGTGGGTATCCATTATGAAAATGGATACACCCCCTCCTTTAGTATTTCAGTCTGGGTTTTGGAGCAGATGCTCAGAGGGATTGGGATTTCTTTAAGTGGAGCATGTCCAACAGCTCTGTGTTTGACATAGCTGTGTATGTTAGGCAGAGATCACCTCTGAGTAGGCGATATGTGACAGAGTAAAGCTGTAGTGTTTTGAGACGGTCTGTGTATGGCATGTATTTGAGGCCTCTAATTCTCTTTGTGAGGTATTTCTGCAGGCTTTCCAGTTGTTGTAGATGTCTTGTGAGGTACATAGCAAAAGGGGCATTGTACTCAATAATAGGTCTAATGAGTGATGAGTAGAGGGGAAAAATGACCTCTTTTATTCTGCATGATACACCTTTTGTGATGAGGTGTGCTCTGCAGAAGGATTTCCTGAATATTGTGGCGATGTGATTATCAAAGGAGAGTCTACTGTCCACCTGTATCCCAAGGTATCTTATCATACTTTCGGTGTTAAGTATACTACCACCTATGTTGTAGTTCATGGGTACAGTGTTTTTACCAAAGTGGATGACAATGCACTTTTTGGCATTGAGCTTGAGGCCATGGCTTTGACACCAAGCATCTGTCTCAGTGAGGCCCTTTTGTAGGATGTCCACATCATTAGTAGTCTCGATTATGGCTCCTAGTTTGCAGTCATCTGGGAACTTCATTAGCCAGAGACCTTCCATGTTAACCTGTACTTCAGGGGCATAGATACCAAACAGGACAGGACCCAGGACTGAACCCTGTGGTACTCCACTTGTCACTGGCCCAAAGTCGGACTTGGAGTCTGCTACTTTCACAGTGTCGGTTGTGTCAGTCAGCCAGTTGGCAACCCATCTTGTGACATAGGAATTTATACCTAGTTTAGTGGGTTTATCCATAATTCCAGAATGGGGAATGGTGTCAAAAGCAGTGGCAAGATCTAGATAGGCTGTGTGAACCACCTTACCCTTGTCTACGGCTTTGGTGACTGCTTCAAAGAAGTCTATCAGGTTTAGGAGACATGATCTGCCTTTTACAAACCCAAAATGGTTGTGGTCCAGAGTTTGAAGATTACCAATGTCTTTGTTTATAAGTTCCATGATGATATGTTCCATGGCCTTGCAGACCAGGCTCATCAGGCTAATGGGGTGCTAGTTCCCGGGGTCAGTGGTGGCTCCCCCCTTGTGTAGTGGGATAACCGTTGCTGTGCACCATTCAGCAGGCACAAAGCCTGAGGTGAGCCTATGATTGAACATGGTATGTAAGTGTGGTGCCAGTTCGTTCTGTGGTTCGTGTAGAATGCAGCCTAGGATGTAATCTGGTCCCATGGATGCTGTGTTCCTGGCTTTGAAGAGTGGTTTTTACCTGTGCAGTCATGATGACAGCAACTTTGCATTCTTCCAGTATAGAGATGTGCTCTTTCATGGGTGAGAGGGGGGTAAAGTTGGCACTGAGCCTATCTGCCAGGCTGTTGGCAATATCAGTTGGGTCTGTATATTTAGTGCCATTGTGCTGTAACTCAGAGCAGATCTGAGTGTTGCCATTGAGATTCTTGACATAGCTATAGAATGCTATGTGGTTGTCTTTAGAATCAGTGTCAACTTTTTTTTGTAACTAGCTTTGGAGGATTTTATCAGGGATTGCAGCTTCTTCCTGACGCTGACCAGGGAGCTCCTCCACTCATGGGATTTTACCTTCTTTTGCAACAGTTTCTTCCTTCTGTTGTGCAGTTTGTTTATGGCAGGGGACCACCAGATTGGCTTCCTTTTCTTGGAGGATAGCGTCTTGGTTCTGTTTGGGATAGCACGATGCATACACACATGTAAGTGCTTATAAAGTGCAATTGTGAAGGATTCAGTAGTCTTAACAGTATTGTCCATCTACATGGGTGTCCTGAAGTTCAGCACTTCTGTCTTAAGAAGCATGAAGTTGGCTTTGGAGACATTTTTTAACATGGTTTCCTTAATGGGGGGTGGGTCCAGAATGTGGATAAGTAGGGTAATTAGCTTATGGTCAGATGGGACCAATGAACCGTTGACTTCAGGTGTGGAACACTGGTCATTCAGGACAAACCAAACCCCATAACCAACACAAATAACCACAAAGTTAGATAAATGCTACTCATTGCCAGAAGTCTCAGCCTCCAGATGCACACACTCGAGCAACATCTCAGTATGTAGAATACTGATATCTGTGCAGTAAAAGAAACCTAGTTCAAGGCTCCAGAGAGCACACCAGCACTACCAAGATACTACTCATTCTATACCTTCCAGCATCAGGACCTGGATCATAGCACATAGGGTGGGGATGTATCCATATTCATCAAGGATACCTACACCTCTCTCTACATGCTCTGTACAGGATATGTACCCATAGAATGTTGCACAGCAACATTCTTCACACTCCACAGGGGTGTGGCCACAAAACCCCCTTGGCATTCATGCTCTATGAGCCTGACAAGTCTGCTCTTTAAGGCAATGGAGCCAATCATAATGGAAGTCAACAATAAAGAGATTGTGAACCTTCACACAGTTGAGCACACCCAGTTTTGCTTCATCATATTCAGATCACACCTCCTGAACTGGGTGGATTTCTTTGAGACCATTACCCAGGCTACAGATGATTGAAATATGCTTAACATAGCCTACCTATACCTCATTGCAGCCTTTGACACCATTCCCCAGTCAGGTATCATAGATTAACTCACCAACATGGGCATGAATCCATACATCACAAGATGGATTTCAAACTGGATCACAGATATATTCCACAAACTAAGAGTTGCTGGCTACATGTCAGACTCTACACCGGTAACAACTGGTGGCTCCCAGGGTTCAGTCCTGGGGTCCCTCCTGTTTGGTATAGACTTCTCAAATGTACATGCCAACACAGGAGGGTTGTGGTTGACTAAGTTTGCTGGGAACTGTAAAGTGTTTGCCATAATAGATTCCCCAGATAACACAAATATTCTCCAGAAAGGACTCTATGAGACAGATATGTGATGTCAGAATCATGGCCTCAAGCTCAATGTGGAGGAATGCATAGTGATCCCCTTTGGTGAAAACAAAACGCCTCCTTCTGCCTACTGGGGCAGGCTCAGGTTGTTCCTCCTCCGAGTCACGCTGTGCCTGTGCAGGCCTTGGCAATGGTGGGGGCTGTTTGGCCCTGCCCTATGCTGTTCCTGCTGCAGCTGTTTTCGCAGGATCATATTGTGTAGCATGGTGCATACCATGACAATTTGGGTACATGTAGTTGGTGAGTACTGCAAGGCTCCACCAGATGTGTCCAGGCACTGGAACCATGACTTGAGCATCCCAAACACATGCTCGATAATGTTTCTTGTTTGTGCGTGTGCCTCATTATGGAGTTCTTGTTCGGGTGTGTGTGCATTTCTGATGGGTGTCATCAGCCATGGCTCCAGTGCATATCCAGCATCCCCCACTAGATGACCGTAAGGGATGTCCCCATTGGCAAATCTCTGGTACAGCTGTGTCAGATGCCAGATGTGGGAATCGTGATAGCTTCCAGGGCAGCCAGCACATGCATTCATTATTATGCCGGGGGCATCGCACATGACCTGGCAGTTGATAGAGGGGAAGCCCTTGTGGTTGATGTAGACCCTACCTCACTCACCGAGTGGTGCTTTGATGTGTATGCGCATGCAGTCTATTGCACCCACTACCTCAGGGTATTCTGCTATTTGGTGGAAAAGACGCATATTACTGGCCAATGCCTCACAGGAATTGGGGAAATATACGTGCTCACCGACATGTGCTGACATGGCATCCAGGAACTGGTGCAGTACCCTGAATGCTGATTCCTGTGAAATCCCCATCATATCACCAGTTGGTCTTTGGAAGGTACCTGTAGCTAATATTCTTAGGCCAACACATACCTTGGTATCCACTGGGATGGGTTCCTCTCTGTTGGTTCTGTGTGTGAGGAGTGGCTGGCACAGCTCAACAATTTGCTGCAGGAGGTCTCTGTCCACCCTATAGTGCTCCACTATCTCCAGCTTATGTAGCCCCTGGTAGGTTACCCTGGGTCTGTACACTCTTCTCCTTCTCCTCACTGTGGGCTGCTAAGCAGCATTCACAACATCACCACCCTCAGCACCTTGCACATGTTGGTTTATGATAGCAAGAGCAGCTCCTAACATTTTCTCTGACTTTAAAGTTTTTAAGCTTTCCCTCTGTGTATACTGCAGTGTTGCAGAGTTCTTGGGAAAAAACAGGGAAGAATGCTGTTTGCAGAGTTTAAAGTGCTGGGCTCGGCTGGGCTAGTCTGCTGCCTGTGTAATTGACTGATTCTGATATATTTCACCTGGCAGCTCTGCTAGTTCTCCTTGGTTAACTTCCTACTACTTCTTTTCCTTCCTTTTCCCTTTCTGTTTTTGCCCGGGGCAGTGCCGCGCAAACAAATGCAAACACGCGCACACGGGCGCACATGGGTGCTCATGCACACACACGCTGTGTGCCTGTTTGCAAGAAATTTCAGATATTCTCACGGCGTACACCTTTGGGTTCTGGTTTTCAAAAAGGACAACTGTAGACACACCTCTTGCAATCCTGAGCAACCCAGGGCAAACACAGGACACTGTGCTCCAATAAGCATACAGCCTTTCTGACATACCCCCTCATGATGTCACCTATCTTCTGCACTACTACTCATCTACTCCTACACTTACACTCTTGGGACATGGCTCACATGCTGGGGAAAATTGGGATTTACTCTCCTTATCCTCATTTACATAGGGTTGCCTACTAATGCTTGGTTACATCTCTCACACTGAGCTTCCCCCCTTAGCAACCAGTACTCAGTGGCCATGTTGTCTTTAGCCTTCCATTCACCTGCATGGCAGGATAAGCTTTTTAGTAAAAATGCCTATTTTTGGTTATTTTGAAATTATTTTATTGTTTTTATAAGTGCCACACATTTGTGCGGCGCTGCGCTATGCTTAAACATCGGAGATCGGGGGAAAAATAGATTTTAATAATTTTAAACATTTAAAAATACCAATGGCCTTATATTTGGCCATTGGCATGCTTCCTCAACTGGATGCATCCTTTATTTGGAGCTGTCATAGCTCCGTTTAGCAATTTGCAGAACGGTACTCTGTTACCAACGGAGTACATTTCTGCAAATAACACTACTCTTCCATGGACATGTTAGTGTTTCCTGGATTGCAAATTTACCTCATTTGCATAGTTTTCAGCAGCAAATGAGGTAATTTGCATACCATGAGGCTGTCCGTGCAAGATTAGCTTTAGAAGCTCTCATGCACGCCCCTGCCGGCTGTTGCTGGATTGCTCAGCAGACATATTGACTGCCTGACGTATTACTGTACTCTACAATTCCATGCAAGCTTTCATAAATCTGGCCCATTTTTTTAATAACTAGTGTTGTTACCTTTATAGTGTTATTTTTGTTGCTGTTGGCAGCCTTCCTAGTTAGGGGTGTTTGACTGGTATGTAAGGAACTTGTCTGCATGGACAAGCACCGTAAAGTGTTTTGAGTTACTGAGCCTCTCTGCATTGGACCACATTAAGTGGATTGTGTTTATATGTTGCACTTTCTTCATCTGAGTTTAGACCAGCTGCACTAAACACAATGGTACACAGTGAGCTGTATTGTTGTTACACCACTGTGACAGTTATTTATTTTTATTTATTTACTTTTATTTTTTGCTCTGCGCTAAGATAATGGAGTTGTACTCCAGTTTATTGTGTTTTTTTACTATTTCCATTTTTTCTCTCAGTGGTCCCTGAACATTTAACTGAACCCAAATAATCACTTAATTTACTCTGATTATAGGTACCACTAGTGAGCTCTTACTTCAATGTGCTTGTGGGAGTTCTCAGCATAGGTAAGTAGGAAATATCTGATCAATTAATAGTCTCTGCTTTTATTGTTTTTTAGTTTTCTATATTTATTTTATTTATTTATTTATTTTATTTACATTTGTTGACCAGGAAAGTCCACTGGGCTGAAATGAGCCCATTTTCAGTGGAGGCCTTCTGCTGACATACTGCTTACCTTTGGAGCTCTGAGGCAGTGTAGTAACTTAATAACTGCCACATGCTTACATCTAATTTTGTTTTTCACAGATACAGTTTGTGAAAGGTGCAAATATTTCTTCACTTTTGAGGATAATCTCTCACTTACAACACACAAGTAAGCAACTTACTATTACATTTTCACTTGAAATTAGTACCAAGAAGGTCAGAAATTCATTTACATTCAGTGACTACTTCAAACCCAAGCATACATCCCTGTGTAAAGACCTAATGAAATTTAAGGTCGTCTTTCCTCACTGCAATCCCAATCTCTGAATACACCACATTTACCCAAGATTTTTACTGCCATCTCAACCAGTGTATTTATAACTCTGTACCTATTAATCATAAGTATGGTGGGGGATTCAAAAGCAAGCCACTAAGATAGAATTTCCAGATAAGCAATCATTATAAGAGCATGGAAAATGTATCAGTCATAAAAAGTTTTTATTCTCAGTCAGAACATGGTTTATAAGCAGGTCTACAAAGTTTTCAAATGCACCATTAAGAAAAGTAAGGCAGAGTATGAACGAAAGGTAGTTAACTTATCAAAGGATAACCATAAGGCATTTTTTCAGTAATATTAGAAGTCTTAGAGGTAATACCCAATCCTGCTTCAAGCAAAAGTCGAATGTCAGAACTGACTCTGTTACCAAAGCCATACTGTCCTGACTGACAAATTTAATCCAAATTTTCCATCTCCTACTCAATCCCACATTCCTTCCTCTGAATATCTGAATGTTGCTCCTTCCATTGCCATCATGAAACAAATCCTGGAAGCTATCATCAAAACAAAATATAACAACTACATGGGTTCTGGCAATATACCAGGCTGCTTTAGTATTAACGCAAGGCACTTTATTGTTGAACCCCCTTTTCAAGTTTTTAATATCAGTGTCTCTGCAGAGCATGTGCCTTAGTTATGGAAAACAGTGGTTGTGGTGCTTCTGCATAATGATGGGGTTGCAACTGACCAACAAAATAACTATCCTGTTAGCTTGACTAGTACTGTCTGTAAACTGAGCTCATTCTTAGGCTGTTCTGTTAAAAGCAAAATTGTTAACTTTCAAACTCTTCCCTAGTTAGTTCAGTTTCACAGAGGATAGTGCCTACCTGCGTATATAGGTTGATTTTTTTTTGAGGATGTGACTGGTACCATTACTGGACATCATCCAGTTCAAGCCACTTATAGGTTCATAAGTAAGTACTAGGCTATATGCCCTTGTGGGTCATTTTAAGCTCAGATAATTTGCTTCAGTAGTGAAAATCAAACCTTATACCTTGTGTTTGTGCAGTAAACACTTTAACCATTATGTCAAACTCGCCAAAAACTGAGTTAAATACATGATGTGGTAGAGAACCCACAGAAAAGACATATGTATTACCTGTTGAGCTACTGACGCTATGCATTTGTTTACACCCCAACAAGGAACTGAACCTTGGTCTCTCTTATGACAGGCAAAGATACTCACCACTATGCTAACATCTTGCTAAGGTGTAAACTACAATTCTTTATGAGGAAAGTACTGATAAGCTTAACAGGTTAAGTATTACCCCCTACATAACTTGATGGACTGAAAATTGTCACTCTGATCAAACACACAAAGTGAGAATTTGTAGTACTGTCTCATCTAGTAGATTCACTCTTGTCTCCTTGGACTTTCCTTTTGGACTCTACTTCTCTGATGTGAAGGCAGATGTATAAGGTTCATGGCTAAGACTGAGGATGACCGGAAACTGGATGGAGTGATTAACTCCACTACAGATTCTTCTATTCTACAATAGAGGTTGGACAATGTCAACACTTGGTGCTCCAACTATGACCTTAAACTTTATGCAAACATGCAGTGATGTTGCTTTATGAGAAAACGTCTACCCCTTGATTATTACATAAGGTAAACAATGCTTATGGTCTACATTAACACTGAAGGTCTAGGTACAGTCATCAAAGACGAACTGTCCTTCAATCTGCAAATACCTGTTACAGTATGATTTTTTTTAGTCTTCCTTATTTATTATCAAAGATATATCCTCTAGATCCAAAGATGTCATACTGCATACTGAATTCTTCTCCTACACCATGTGGTTCATATCACTCCAAACATATAAACTCAGCTTGAGAGACATCATTGTTTTCTAATCAACAGAATTAAATGCTTCCTTATTTAACCAGATAGACTAAATCTCTCTTACATTTTTTTCTATCTCATACAGACTCCTGAGCGGAGATGTTTATCTTGTTTTCAGAGCTATGAAATAGTCTGCCTTACTAGATCATCTCCACCTCAGAAACACTTATCCAAAGTTTTCAGCTTACATCATAACACAAATATGACTTTATGGATGGAGATTCATTATCAAAAGGATTTCTTACCTGTGGACCATACTTTCCTTGCATGTCAAACAGTGTAAAATATTTGTGCCCTTTCAAACTAAATATTGACGACTGGATGGATTAACACACATTTACATCCAGGACTAGAAGTACAACCTTTATTAAGAAGATAGGGATACCTACTAGCTATACTCCATATAGTGCATAGCTAGGCTCTATATGGTCGTGAAGACATCTTACCTGTGTACCTATAAAATAGCTCTTAGATTAAGTAGTCTGCTACTGTTTAGAAAGCAGCTCAGGCATGAATGATGAAAAATTTGACAGAGTAAGTGGGGTGGGAATCCTGCAGCTAAGAAATTCTTACCATTTATAGAATCAACTCATTTGACCACGTGTTGTACCTGTAAGAAGTGAGGGCTGATGAAACTCTGTTAAGGAAATTCAGTGCAAAAATATATTGACAGCTTTCTCTGATGATTATCAAAGAAAGCTGTCCTTTTAGTAAACCCATTCCACGTTAATGGAGAAAAGAACCCAAATGAAAATAAATGGCAATATGGTGTCACATTGTGGTGGCACTGATTCTGTTGTGGTTAGAAGTTGAAGTGTTTGTAGAAAAGTAATCACTATGCCAGAATCCACTAAACCATTTTGTTGCAGAACAAATTAATGAAATGCTATTACCACCTTTGGGAAACAAAATGGCATTATTTTTTTCTTTTTCATCTTCTGTAGCTGAACATCAGTTGCTCCCAGTTCCTGTCCTCATTCACCAGGACTGCCAGATCCGCCTTAGCCACCCCCAGCCTCAATCTGACCCTAGTCCAAAGTGAGTGAGTAAATCAAGAATGCTGATGCAGTGTCATGCTGCATGTCAGAGAGTGTGCACTACAGAGGTAGAGGTACACTAATCCAAGACGTCTGAGGGCTATGTTTTGAAATGTTTTCTCATTGCAAACCTGTTGAAGAAACCAGTTATCATATGTACTCACACTTCACAACTGCCTAGATTTTCACAGAATGTCCACATTTTTGCCTCATATTTTTGGTCTGTTCCCCATAAAATTTCTGGCTTTTCTGGCAAACCATTAAAGGGTGACGTCACTAAATAATGACAGACATATGAGTTTCAGACTTCATATCTTTTAGAAAATGCATCTTAATGCAGACATTT
Organism: Protopterus annectens; assembly: GCF_019279795.1. NCBI lineage: Eukaryota > Metazoa > Chordata > Ceratodontiformes > Protopteridae > Protopterus > Protopterus annectens. Next base: position 1,133,453,269 of record NC_056725.1, on the reverse strand, counting down.
TTATTCTATCAGCTTTATAAGTTTATAAGCACAATATTTAAAATCTATCCCGTTTTTCTGCCTTTGTTTTCCCATTATTTTTGGTTTTGTCCAGATTACTTGCTATGAAGTAGAGAGGTATGTGTGTGTGTGTGTGTGTGTGTGTGTGTATATATATATATATATATATATATATATATATATATATATATATATATATATATATATATAGGTGCACTTCACCATCTCGAAATACTGAAATCTCAAATTTCAGTATCTCGAGGCTAAAATATTGAAAGCCCAGTTGCGCGAAAGTCCACATAACCAAATCTGGAAATGTCGACTCAGCGGTGGTGGTGGTGTGCTGTGTTAATGGATAGCTGAACAGTCAGGTAAGTGTTTATATTTTAAGGATTTTGGGTAGGGATTTTAGTGTATGTTAGTGTGTTGGGAAGTTGTAGGTGTAGGTTAGCATATGTAGGTAAGAGTGTGAGTGTGTAAGTGTTGAGAATGGTGGTGTTTGTACGTATGTGATGTGTGTTTATGCAAGGGAATGTAGAGTGTGTAGTGGTGAGCTTAGTGTCTTTGTCCTTTTAGTGAGACCTCAGAGTTAATATATATAAGTAGAGGGGGTGTGGGGGGTGCAGGGGGTAGGTTTATGTATTTGTGTTGTTGTGTTTGTGTGTGTTTTGTTTGTTTGTTGTAGTGTGGGAAGGAAGGTGTATGTGTGTTTGTTTATGTGGTGGAGGGTGTATTTCAAAGTCGCGATTTTGAATTTCACGCTTTTGGGGTTTCGGTAGTTTGCATTTTCGGCTTTATAGTCTCGAGATAGTGAAATTTGAGATTTCAGTATTTCAAGATTATAAAGTGAATCTATATATATATATATATATATATATATATATATATATATATATATATATTTTTTTTTTTTTTAATGAAACACCAACAGTTTACCTTTCTTTTTCAGTAATAGTGACCAGTCAGCTGATTTTAATACATAACCAAGGGAGTAAAGGTGCAAGAGGATTCATCTTAGCATGTGACACTTTGTCTGGTCACTGCTGCCTGCATTCACAAGAAAACAGTGACAATTTGTTAGGAAATTCTTTCCAAAATTCATGTGACAGCCTATTATTAATTCTCTGCATATATGGTATATACATCAAACTTTACAGTACATCTGACCTTATTAGATTACTGCATAATAGTGTCAACAACATGTTCAGTGTCAATCTATTTTGTGGCTCTTATATTAAAGATAACGTGAAAGTCTTTACAGCAGACACAGCAATTCCCCCAACATTCCAGATATGTAATATTCCACAAGAAGCAACAGTTGAATAGTGACGTTCATACAAGAAACAATACTGCAAGAAGTATGCATTTCGAATGAGACATAAAAGGTATATTTTTATATACAGTGCACTTTGTAAATCACTAAACCAAAGATTTTTCATATTCTTCACTGATTTGTGAGGTGAGGCTCTCTTCTATCTGAAACATATAGTGTAACTATTGAAATGGCCTGTCATTGTTAGCTGCACCAGTGCTGCCTTATTAATGGACTTTATTTATTGGGAAAGTCCAGCTTGGAACAAAGCCACTTTTCAGTTGAGGCCCAGGGAGAAATCCACCAGACACTTATTTTTTATAACATGAGAGGAAACCAGAGGGAAGCCCACACAAATGCAGAGAGGACATGCAGACTCTGCACAGAAAGCACTCCAGCCAAGAATCAAACTGGAGAGTTTCTTGTTATGAGGCAACAACGCTACCGCTGCACCACTGCACTGTCTAAACTATGGTGCAGATACTTTGAGGTGAGTAGAGTTATCTTTGATATGTATGTCAAATGATACAATTTCAAGAAGAATGCTTTCCAAATGCTGTGATGTAACATACTAACAGAAAAATATTCCAGACTAAATAGCTTTTGGAATTATACCATGTGAACATTAACTGCATAAGTATATAAGGCTGGGTTTATTTATGTTTGTTTGTTTACTCGGGTAGGACACTCATCTCACTGGACCACTTTCAGTCCCAGCCTGGGGATACAGAGATATCACTTAAGTCAGTAAAACACTACACACAGGATAGAAATAAGACAAAATATGCTAGGAATAAAACAGTGAAAAAATACAAAAATAAGCTGTTAATAATTAATAAGCTGTTGTTATGTGACAGTTTAAGAATTAATATTTGTAATATATACAACATATACACAATATTTTGAAGCCTGCAGAAGATAATCATCTCATTTGAAGGCAATATGTTTGTAGACTGAATAATCTAAGTGTGTGAAAGTTATATAAACCTAGTGCTGTTAACTTGTGAGAGTGAATTACATTTAGCAACACATTTTGAGAGAGCACTTACAGAGCATACCTTAGTTTATAAATGGATCCTCTTGTCATTTATTACTCTAAATGACTTTGGGCTATATTTTTGATGATGGTTTTGGACGTTATCCAACAATGTAGCAGAGACAATGATAATCTGAGTAATACAAAGTAGAGAAATGTTGTGCAAACTAGTTCATGGAGTTCGGTCAAGGGTACACTGGTTAATGCAGATTATTCCATGTATGAAACTGAGCAAGTATATATTAGAGACCTACAGTGATTCATTCTTTTAGTTTATGTGCAAATGATAATGCAGAACATATGAAGGAAAGACATTATATACTGCTATATAAATTCTGAGAGTGTGTGGTAAAATGGTGAATAAGAAATATTCTCCTGGGACTGATTAACACATCCTTACTGACTGAATCCTGCTTATCAGAGGTGGTGTTTCTTGAGTAATGCCAGTAAGGTATTGTCCCTGTCTACCTGTAACTGGCCAAATTCAAGATTGTGCATGCACAGAGCAGACAAAACAATCATATTCATGGCATTGGCTATTTCATTTCTATATTTTTGTGTTAACCTGGAATAAATATTTCTAAGCAGCATGTGGTGCAGGGGGCTGGGGGCAAGCCCCCTGAACACATTTTTTCTATTGCAAATGATGCCTGTCTTCATTGGTAGAGTATTTTGGTGTGTACATCTGTTTTGTTGCTGGATTGTAGAACTACAAAGTCTTGGTTCATTAACGGTGTGAATCCAGAGGTGATGCCAGGCTAAGAGTGAATGTTTGTGAAATGTGCTTATACTGGGCTAAAGCAAGCAAAATGTACTCCTCTTTGTATGTTGTTTTTCTCCTCATTTTCTGAAAGTTGATTTGCAATGTATATGTTACCTAGCAAACTCCTTTTTTTCCTGATGTTAAAGGACTGAGTGAGGGGTTAGTTCACAGACAGGATAGCACCCTGTCCTAAGATAACAGATGAGGATGAAGCAGTATTGGAATGCAATGGTCATTGAAACTTTTTAAGACCCATTTGGGATGCAAGTAAAGAAGAAACAGATGTGAAGGTATTAGGATAAACTCTGACTGCTGTGATAGGTGTAGGGCTATCTGGTTTATGACCAGTCTCCAAAGCAACAAAGAAGTCACACAAGGACTTAGCTATATAATTGTAACATAATTAAATGTTGAGAGTCTAGTGTGAAGTTGCTGTGAGAACATCCTATCTGTAGAAATTAGCTAGTCATTTCAAGATGCAGTATTCCTTGTAGTAGTTAGCTAGGAAAGATAGCTGGAGTTGTATTTTCTGCATGTATTCCACCTGTTTATTGTACTTTACTCTTTTTTTGTGTGTCAGCCTATGTATATTATATTTGGTATTTGTGCTATTTTCTTTATTATTTAAGTAAATTACATTTTATCTTTAAGCTATTCTGGCTGGAATTTATTTATTACAAGAGTATGTATGCACTGTTGCTTAATTGAGAAGAGGATAACCATTTACACTGAGGAATAACACACTTTAAGGGCCACGTCTTCGAGAGTGCTTCAGTGAATGCTTGTAAAAGAGATACCAGGCCCAGGAAGAAAGATGTGCGGAACTAAAGGATTCAACGACCTTCTCTGAAAATTGTGTGGATGTGAAAAATAGTACTTTGAGTGAAGGGCAGTTACTGTGGATAGAGGGATGCTGGGAGACATTGGTTCACAGAGACAGTGCTGTGGCTCTGTAAATGAACAGTGTATAGTCTAATTTGTGTGTGGAGAGGCTGGAGACCCAGATCAAGGATAGTAGTGCATTCCATCTATGCTCTTAGTGACAAGGTTGTGTTTTGTGGGTTATTCATTGAAAGAGACTGGGTAACAGCATCTTCTTCACATTTAGTGTCATTGGTTATCATGAGGTCATCACATTTCATGGCCAGTGGTGTGGAAAATAGAACCTGAATATTCAGCCTAAAGCAGTTGTATTACTAAAAGTGTGTGTTAACCCTGTTAGCCACAAGGTAAAACATACAGAGGTCTGGTTGTGCATTGCAATTACCTTATTTTCTAGTCAGACTAGTTAGGAATAAGCAGAAGATGAGCTGTGCTGGCAAGTGTACTAAAATGTCAGTGACTCAACTGGCAAAGTAGTGTAAAGCCAAGGGAGTACACAAGCCAATATGTTGAAGGAGGAGATGGTTGCAGCTTTGTGTACAGTGCAGCATTGAGAGAATCTGCAGGAGTGCATGCAGCAAGTAGAGAATCTGCAGGGAGCCAAACTAGGACAGTCTGTCCCATCTCAGGAGGACTTTGCAGCCCAGCTAGATTTACAGAGAAAAGCACTGGGAATGAAGTTCATGGAACTTGAAATAGCTGAGGGAATGAAGCAACTGGAAGCAGAGGAGAGCAAAAAAAACATTAACATGAAAAGGAGATGATCTTCTTCACCAGAAGCATGTGAGTCATGGGGAGGGAGAAAGTTTCACCTAAAAAGCCCAGGTCAGTAGTCAACTTTTTCCTCAATACAAAGAGGCTGATAACGTAGATTATTTTTAAAGGCCTTTAAGAGGGTGTGTATTCAGCACCAAACTGACCAAGGGCAGTGGGTGAGGTTTTCATCTACCTTCCTCATGGGAAAAGAAATGCATGCAGTTTCTAGACTTAGTGATATTGACTGTTTAAACTATTGCAAAGTTAAAGAATGTTTGCTTGCTTTTTTTTTTCAGCTAACTCCAGAACTATATAGAAAACGTTTAGAGAATACAGGAGAAAGGGAGATTAAAGTATGGATGAGTATATTCAAATCAAATCAATAGTAACTTTATTGTCATTCAACCATACACAGTGTTAGCATACAGTTGAACAAAATTTCATTTATCCAAAGCTCAGCACAAAACATAACAGTTTGGCACAGACATGAAGCAACACAAAAACACGTAATACAGCAAAGAATGACCCAACTGAAGGCACAAGAAGAAGAAACCAAACATGCTTTCAAGTACTACAGCACTGAGTACTTCATATTGGTGTTCTCACTCCATCTAGCAACATGCAAGTTCCATTTCTTTTCCTCTGCCATCTATCCAATGCCACAGACCTCAAAAAACACCAATACCAGCAGTCCCGAATGACCACACCATTCACCATCAAAGCCCAATCCTTCCTTCTGACACCACTGATGCCAATCTCTGTTACCTGCAGGCTGAACTGTCATCATCATCACCCATACCATTCTTTTACACCATCTGCCACAACACCGATCCAGTCCATCTACCAGCGACACCAATCCAGTCCCGCTACCAGCAACAACAGAATAGATCTGGTCTCTTAAAAGCACACAGTCTACACATCCTGTGCTCCATATCCAACTTGACTTACCACTGTGGCCTAAACTTCTATACTCAGCATTCCAATGGATGTAGGGGAAAAAAAAAAAAAAGCAAAAAATCCAATGAGGACTCCACAAACAGCACTGCTGTAGACAACCACACGCTCAAAAGACCATGGACTACCAGGTAAGGAATCATGAAGAAACTACACTTATAAACACAAAAAACACAAAAAAGTACATACAAGAGTTGGAGAGGTCGCTGCCACACAGGGCATTGCCATCTTGGAAATATATATATATATATATATATATATATATATATATATATATATATATATATATATATATATATATGTATATATATATGTACATAGATATATATATATATATATATATATATATATATATATATATATATTGCAGAAATCAGCACTTATTTTCACAGATGGGTGAGTGGATGTAATGTTACCAAATATGAAAAGCTTGCAGAACGTTTGGTCAGTGAACAAGCCCTTAGCACTATGCCAGAAGACATGAGGATTTGTGAGGCAGACCAGTAGTGTAACACAGCTGAGGAGATGGGGAGGAAAAGGACCTTTACCTAACTAGCAGGTTGCCACTGCATATGAAGCAGGGACCCAGCACACCACAAGAGTATAAGGAAAGCCATGGGAGGCAGCCAAGGCCATCCCAGCAGCTTACACAGGACAAGGGTGAAGCCACAGGTTCAGGTGCATGCCTCGGTTTTGGGGTGAGATGGTTTACATCTAATCAGATGGGGCATGTACATTCTCTTTATCTATTAAGGCAGGGTGAAGAACACAGATCTCAAGAAGCATCCAGCAAGACTAGCACTGCAACAGTGGTGGGTTGTTTACAGGCAACAGCTGCACCCAACTATCACAAACGTCTGTATACTATCCTGGTAGAAGAAAAGGAGGTCATTGTCAAAAGAAACACAGCCTCAGGCAAACCATATGGTGGTTTTGTACATAACCATAGTCAAACCTGCAGTGATCATTCAGGAACAATATTTGCCTGGGTAGTCCACTTCACTAAGAGCCTTAAGTGGGAAGCATTTTCAGTTACCATTGGCTGGAGTTTATCTGGACTGGGAAGGAGGAAAAGGGGGACAAGGCAGTAAGCAGGTTGCTGTGTTTGGGGACATTCCTCCTATTGTCCTAATAGGAAATTATTTTGACAGTACAGTACCTTGTGCGCATGCTGTTACACACAGCCAAGCATGGAGGCAAGCCCATTGGGAAGGCAGTAGGGGGGAGACCTAGACAGACCCTATACCTCCATCTGGGCCAGGTGATGAGGCTACTACATAAAGGAACTTGGTGGAAGCAGTGACCTGGAATCTGAGCCACAACAGGAAAAATAGTACTTGGATTTCCTTGGATGGTGACACTTCTAGGGGAAAGACAAATATTAGTAGTCAGTCTGAATTTGAGGCACCTCTGGTAGGCAGTACTAAGCCTCCTCTGGAAGGGTAGCAGGGGAGGGTCAGTAAGGAAGAGCTGAAGCAGGATGAGCTCCCAAATCCTACTTTACAGGGCATGAGGGAGGTAGCCAAGGAGGCACCAGATACTCAAACACTGAGAGAGTTCATTTTTTGGGAACAGAGGATTGTTATATAAGGAATTGATCCCTAAAGGAGGGCTACAGGGACTAGTACAGAAAATGGTAGCACCCAGGGCCTACTGACTGGCTGTCCTGGCAATAGCTCATGATATTACTTTTGCAGATCACATGGATATAAAAGCATACTAAAAGATGGCTTATACAGATTTTTTTCCCTGGGATTGCAAAGGATATAACAAGGTAGTGCAGGACCTGTGAGCAATACCAGAAGGTTGGCAAGAATGTAGATAAAGTCAAGGCTGTTTTGATGCCTTTGCCTGTTACTGACTACCCATTTCAGGGGGTAGCTATGGATACTGTATGACCTCTGAGTACTCCAAGTTCCACAGGTAAGAACTATATCCTGATAGTGGTATATTGTGTCACTAGGTACCCAGAAGTGGTAGCTATGTCTTCCATTAGAGCAGAGAAGGTAATAAATGCTTTACTAGGTATTTTCAGCAGGATAGGGTTTCCTAGGAAAATACTGACAGATGGTGGTGCCATCTTTATGTTGTACCTGCTGACATGCTTGTGGAAATGCCGTTGGATAAAACACCTAAAGACTACCCCCTACCATCCCCAGACAAAATGGTCTGCTGAAAAGGTTCAATTCTACACTGAAGTCTATGTCAAGGGCATTTGCAGACCAATTCAAGAAGGATTGGGACAAGTACCTACTCCATTTTCTCTTTGCACACAGAGAGGTGCCCCAGAAATATAAGTTTTTTTTCACCTTGTGAGTTACTGTATGGTCACAAGGTAAGTAGGCTTCTGTATCTAATTCATGATGAGTGGAATGGTGAGTGTGATTCTCACAAGGAGTCTTTTGTGGAATATGTCCGGAACTTCAGGAATAGGCTTAGGGAGCTCATGAGGGTGGCTCAGGAGCACCTGGTACAGGTACAACAGCAGCAAAAAATCTGGTATGACAAGACAGTCAGAGTCAGAAAGTATTTTGCAGGGCATGCTTATTCCTGTAAGACACAACAAGCTGCAGGCAGCCTGGGAGGACCCTTTCACCATTGTGAAAAGAGTGAGTTATATATCAACTATACAATAGACTTACTAGGCAGGAGGCAAAGCACAAACTATACCATGTTAACATGTCAAAGCCCTATCATGACAGAGGAGCCCTGGTACTTAGCATCTGTACTGAGTTGCAGGAGCAGTTAAAGGGGATCTAGAAGTGGATCTCCTTGGTGATGCCCAATCTGACATGTCAGTGGATAGGGTGGCCCTTTCCCCTTCACTGACCCATAGCCAGGTTCAGAAAATATGAGCAGAACTGCAGGAATTTGGGGATATGTTACTGGTAAGCCAGGGTATACTCACTTGGTGGAACGCCATGTAGACACAGGACCCCAGCAACCAGTTAAACAATTTCCCTACCTGAAAGAGGTAGACAAACTCTGTAAGAGGGAGCTGAAGGATATATTGAAACTGGGAGTAATGCAAAAGTCCAACAGTCCCTGAGCCTCATTAGTGGGGCTGGTACCTAAGAAGGATGGTGGCGGCACCTGCTTCTGTCTTTATTACTGAAAAGTGAATAGCCATACAGTCAGATGCTTATCCAATGCCCAGGACAGATGAAACCTTAGAGCAGCTGGGTGGAGCTAAATTTTTTACTACTATTGACTTGACCAAGGGTTACTGGCAGGTACCCTTGACACCTGCAGCCAGGGATAGATCAGTGTTTGTGGCTCCATCGGGTTGAATAAGTTTACAAAAATGCCTTTTGGTATGAAAAATGTCCCAGCACACCTCCAGAAGCTGGTAGATCGCATCCTAACAGGAGCAAAAGACTATGACATTGCTTATTTGGATGATATTGCCATCTACAGCTGGTCTTGGACAGAGCATGTGCAACATATCAAAGAAGTGTTTGGCAGATTGCAAAGGGCAGGGCTGACTATCAGGGCTAACAACTGTCAAGTGGGAATGGCAGAGGCATCTCATCTGGATCACAGAGTAGGTGGTAGAAAAATCAGACCAGAAACTGCCAAGGTTGAGGCTATTCAGGCATGGCCCACCCCTACTACCAAAAAACAGGTATGGGCATTCCTAGGGACTGCTGGATACTATAGAAAATTTGTTCACCAGTATAGTACAATAGCTACTCCACTTACAGACCTGACCAGGAAAGATAGTCCAGATAAAGTTGTTTGGACACCAGCCTGTGAGCAAGCATTTTAGAAGTTCAAGTAGTCTCTTGGTGGACACTCTGTATTGGCCAGTCCTGATTATAGTCAGGAATCCATTGTGAAGGTAGATGCTTCTAACTATGGGGTGGGGACTGTATTTATCCAGGTTTTTCAGAGGGAGAGAAGCACCCTATTCTGTATTTGAGTCACAGACTTCAACCCAGGGAGGAGTCTTATGCAACCATAGAGAAAGAATGTCTGGGTATAATTTGGGCACTGCATAAGCTGCAACCTTATTTGTAAGGGAGAAATTCACAGTGGTTACAGATCATAACCCTTTAAAATGGCTACATGGAGCAAGTGGGCAGAAAGGAAAACTTCTTATATGGAATTTAGCTTTGCAGTCCTATGAAGTGACTATCCAACACCGCTGTGGTAGAGCCAACAGCAATGCAGATGGATTATCTAGAAGGGGTATGGGATAATGTACAAAACACTGCACCTTTGTCTCAAGCTATGTTTCTTGGGGGCTACTCCAGAAAACATGCTTGAGCTTCTTAAAGGGGGGATAAATTTGAGCCAGAGGTGATTACAGACTAACAATGAAGATTTGTGAAATGTGCTTATGCTAGGCTAAAGCCAGCAAAATGTATTCCTCTTTGTATGGTGTTTTTCTCTTCTGGCTCTGACATGTTGATTTGCAATGTATATGTCACCTAGCAAACACTTTTGTTTGTCCAGATGTTAAAAGACAGAGTGAGGGACTAGTTTACAGACAGGATGACACCTTCTCCTAAGACAACAGATGAGAATGAAACAACATTGGAATGCAATGGTCATTGAAACTTTTTAAGACCCATTTGGGATGCAAGTAAAGAAGAAACAGATGTGAAGGTATTTGGACAAACTCTTACTGTTGTGATGGGTGTGAGGCTAGCTGGTCTATGACCAGTCTCTATAGCAATAATGAAATGACACAAGGACTTTTCTATATAATTGCGACAATGAAATGTTGAGAGTCTAGGGTGAAGTTGCTGTGAGAATCTATCTGTGGAAATTAGCTAGTCATTTTAAGGTACTGCTACTCCTTGTAGCAGCTAGCTAGGAAATAAATAGCTGCAGTTAGATTTTTCTATATGCATTTTATCTATGTTTATTGTACTTTAATCTTCTTTGTGTGCCAGCCTATGTATATTTTATTTGGTATTTATGCTATTTTCTTTATTATTTAAGTAAAATCTGTTTTAATCATCTTGAAGCTATTGTGACTGGTATTTATTTATTACACAAGTTTTTGTGCACTGTCGTTTAATTGGGAAGAGGGTAACCATTTACACTGAGAAATAACACACTGTAAGGGCCGCATCTTAGAGAGTGCTACAGCTGACTAGCTGCAAAAGGGATATCAAGTGGCATAATCAGAGTGTACAGACAACTGGAAGTCTCTGACTTTCTTCAGAGTGGTGGTAATACTACGTGGCCCAGGAATAAAACTATGTGGAATTGGAGGATTCAACAGCCTTCTCTGGAAATTGTGAAAATCTGTATGAATGTAAAAAATAATATCTTGAGTGAAAGACAGTTACTGTAGATAGAAAGGACACTGGGAGACATTGGTTCATGGAAAGAGTAGTGTGGCTCTGTATGTGAACAATGTGCAGTCTAATCTGGCTGTGGAGGTTAGAGACCTAGACCCAGGACAGTAGTGCACTCCATCTATGCTCTTAGTGTCAAGGTTGTGTTTTGTGAATTATTCATTGAAACAGACTGACTAACAGCATTTTCTTCACTTTTAGTGGCATTGCTTGCCACAAGGTCATCACAAAAAGGTATTATCATTATTGTGGTTGCTATTATTAATTATTTACCAACTGTATTTTTGCCATACATTGCCACACTTAAAGCTTAATAACCACCTACTAGAGCATGCAGTTTTAATATTAAATAAATCAACATTAGAAATGATTGTTCTTTTGATTTCTTAAATATATCAAATTCATGGGTTCATGTGACACTCAAAATATATAATCGTTGAATTTCAATTCCATGTTGCAGCAGTCACTTCTGTTTTTCTTTATGTTTTCCAATTTAATCTCTAGTGCTCTCATCTTCAAGCCGAAGAAATGACAGGTTATCTAGAAGACTGCAACTTGCCCATCAAATTAGACATTAAAAAAAAATCTAGATAAGACAGACAAAATACCTGAATACATATAACACTAAAGCATGACACTCAAAGTTACAAAAGTGTGATCCCTACTGTTTGCAATTGCATGCTTGATCAACACTCTGAACATTAAACTGAACAGATCACTGGCATCCTATCATAGCTACCAGACTAAGAAAAGACAGAATATGAGGGCTGTGTACTTCTCACATTGTCTGAGTTTGTGCGATCTTGTATTTGATCTAAATACACACGTGTGTGTGTGTGTGTGTGTGTGTGTGTGTGTGTGTGCGCATGTGTGTGCATGCGTGTGCGTGCGTGTGCGTGTGTGTGTGTGTGTGTGTGTGTGTGTGTGTGTGTGTGTGTGTGTGTGTGTGTGTGTGTGTGTCTGTATGTGTGTGTGGTTCATACTAGGCTTGCTGCCCTTGCAGGCTATGTTTAGGCCTAGACAGTTTCCATTTTTGTGCTCAAAATAATCTATCCCATTTAGCTTTAGACTGGCATTACCCATCCCATGTTTAATAAATATATATTAACCCTAATGAGAATAACTGGGATCATACCATAGATAATTTGAGGGGACCCATGCATAGGATAAAGCATTTAGAAGCTGCATCTGTACGTTAGTAGTACAGGTGTCTGCCTGGTTTGCGGCTACCTTACTGGTGGATGAAGTTTGATTTTTCGAGCATCAGTCACCTGATACTCAAGTTGCACAACTTTGACATGCATCTATACGAAATCATTGTTGGCAAAATTTTCCAAAAGTGTTAGGGTAAATTCTCCCCTTCTTCTAGCTGGTTTGAAAGTAAAGTTGATATCTATCTAACTATGTATATATACATATATATATATATATATATATATATATATATATATATATATATATATATATATATATATATATATATATATATATATATATATATATATATATATATATATATATATATATATATATATATAAGAGGTATAGGGGCTTGCCACCTACATCAGGGGTGCAGATATTGTCCCCCCTACAAAAAACACATTTTGTTTTTCCAGAGAGTATCACAATTTGTTGATTCTCATCATTAATGATTTGATGTTTGTGGAAGTATAGTATATATATATATATATATATATATATATATTAGATAAAGAAACAGATTTGTTTTTTCATATATTTTATTTTATATATTATTTATTTATTTATTTTACATTTGTTGACTCGGATAGTCCGACTGGATACATGTCCATTTTCAGCAGAGGCCCGGGGAGAAAAGCTCCACACAGTAAAAGATCCACACAGTAACGTGATATATACAATACAACAGACAGACAGTTATAGAATACATGAGACACACCATTTATACAAATTTTTAAATCAGAAATGAGTATATTACCATTGTGCGACAACAGGATAGAAGACAGAGTTAAGAAATTCTACATTAGGATGTTTAATATGCATAATAGAATTGTGGTAAAGATCATGAGACACAGAGGTGATTCTAGTCAAGATTAAAGCAAGGGCATAGCCAGTGTGATTTAAAATATTTTTTGAGATTTTCTTTGAATAGTATAAGTGAGGGTTCAAGAGTAAGGTCAGCATGGAGTTGATTCCAGGTTTTGCAGACCGTGTTGGCAAACAAGGCATCACCAGCTGTGTTGTTGGATTTGACTGTTTGGATCAACAGTTTATTGGATGAACAAAGTTTACTGTGGTTACTATATAAGCTGACAATATTTTTGAGTGGTAGAGTGCTTTATGAGCACCTATGAGCTGGTTAATCTGTAGTAGGGAAGGTAGTTCAAGCCACCCTAGAAGATTTAGGTTGTGACAGTGGTGAGTCCTATAGGCTGAGTCAGTGGCAAATGTAGTGATGTGGTTATAGCAGCAGGATAATTTGTTAATTTCAGTTGTGCACAAGTTTGTGAGAAGAGGGGAGGCATAAAGGAGGGTAGATAGGAGATGAGAATGGGCAATAGCAGTTCTAGCAAGAGAAGTGAGGAAAGGTTTGAGTCTGTAAAGGGATCCAAGTTTTTTGTTTATGGTTGTGATGGTTTGATTGACATGTGCATCAAATGTAAGGTTATTGTCCATTATGATTCCCAGGAGTTTGGTTTATGCTTCAGGGGAGATAATGGTTCCAGGGTTGGAGGGTTGGACCTACGAGTGGAAGTGAACAGGAGCAGCTTTGCTTTTTTTAGGGTTTAATTACAGACGGTGATTAGTGAGCCAACTTTGAACAGTATTGAAAGTACTTTGGGTTAGAAACTGTAGATCTGTTTGTGAGGTGGGTGAGCAGATCAACATGGAGTTGTCTGCATATTGAATACATGATGCTTTAGGGATGATGGTATGGAGGTCATTAATAAACATGGAGAACAGTAGGGGTCCAAGTACTGAGCCCTGTGGGACTCCTAAGGTGATGGGTAGACAAGACGATAGCTTATCTTGCCATAGAACTGCCTGTTGACATCCAGATAGATAGGACTGAAACCAGTGGAGAGAGTGGTAGTCTAAGGAGAAGGCTTTCAGGGTAAGGATGAGTAACTGATGGTCAACCATAGCAAAAGCCTTGGATAGATCTAGAAAGAGAGCAGAGGAAAGTAGGTTGTTATTTCAGTTATGGTTAATGACATTAGTGAAAGACAGAAGAGCTGAGGTGGTGCTGTGGTATGGCCTGAAGCCATGCTGAGTGTGAGCTAACAGCTTATTTTGAATTAAGTGGTGCATGAGTTGTTTATGGACACATTTTTTCATTATTTTAGCAAGTGGAGATAGAATGGCTATGGGTCTGAAGTTTGATAGTTCTATGGATCTACCGCCTTTATGTAGAGGTATAACATGGGATACTTTTCAGATAGAGGGCATGGAGGCTTTGGATAGGGTTCTATTTATCAAGATTGATATTGGGTAGTCTATGACATCTGCAGCCTTTTGCAAATACTCAGCAGGGAGAAGGTCAGCAGTGAGAGTGGTAGACTTTAATTTTTTAATAAGACTTCAGACTAAAGTGATAGGAACAGGTTGAAAGCTGAAAGTGAGGGGGGTGTCAGGTGAGTCGTTATCTAAGAGAATGGAGGTGGGAGTGAGTTGGTTGGCCAGGGTCTGAACAGTTTCTGTAAAGAAGTTATTGAAGGCATTTACAGTGTCTACTGGCGACTCATGGGTAGAGGTTGAAGGGGAGGGAGTAGAAGTATGTCCTGGGTGAAGTAGTTTATTTATGCCAGTCCAGAACTTTTGGGGTTTGTTATGGTTTATCCATTGCAGGTGACAGTGGAAGTTTTTCTTGTCTAGGATAATACATTTTGTGGTATTGTTCCTTAATTCTCTATATCTAAGTAGGTGCTGTGGGTCTTTTGTTGCACGCCAAGTTTATTTCTAAGTATAATTTTAGATTTTGTGTCTTTAGAGAGCCAAGGTGCTGTTTTTATTTTAGATCTGATGAAGCAGATGTGGGCATGTGAGCTGAGGATGGTAAGGAAACTGTTGTTGAACTATTTCACTGCATCATCCAATGGGAGTAATTTTAGGAGAGGCAAGTTACATGCTCTGAGCTAATTTTGGAAGTTGGCAAGGTTAAAGTTTTTGTTGGTTTGTATATTTTTGTAAGTGGGTAGTTGGAGGTTATCGGCTTTGAGCTTGATTATATAGGTGAGGCAGTGGTCACTTAGGGAATCGGGCAGGGTCCTGGACTTGTATGAATGGGGATGGCAAATGATAAGTATCCAATCTAGGGTACTTTCTTTGTTATTAGATTTATTGAGCCTGGTGGGAGTGGAAATGACCTATGAAAACCCACAAAGGTTAATGTGGGTAGTGGGAGATTTAGAGGAGCAGGAGCTCCAATCAGTGTTAAAGTCACAAAGTACAATGGTTTCTTGGGGATAGTTACTGGATAACCATTGTAGGATGTCTTCTAGTGTGCTAACATTTTTACCTGGGGGAATGTAGACACAGACAATGTATATACACTTGTTTTTGACTTGTGCTAGATAAGATACAGTTTTTATCTCTCTCTCTCTCTCTCTCTCTATATATATATATATATATATATATATATATATAGAGAGAGAGAGAGAGAGAAAGATATATATATATATATATATATATATATATATATATATATGTATATATAGATAGATAGATATAGATATATATATATATGGATATAGATTAGATAAAGATAGCTCCTGGGATTCAGTAAACTCAATGTAGGAGCTTAAATGTGTGTGCGGTGAGCAACAGCGCTAATTGCATATTCATGCCACGTACCACATTAAAAGTAAATAAGTGTGGTTTCATGGCAGGCTCACGGATAACAAATCTGTTTAACTCAGAGCACAATAGGTTAGAAGGCTTGCACAGAATGCCACGATGATCACCAGAGCTTAACATATAATATTTCTCATAGCTCTCAATCTCTTAGTACAATAAATCCAGACAAAGCACAACATAATGGGGGACAATGACCCATAAATAAGGACAGATTTTACATAGTTCATCTTTTAAACTTAAAAATGTGCTAGAATAACAAAGGGTTTGTGTGAAGATAATATTTTCCTAAAGTATTTCAAATCTGAAACTCAAATGTATGTAATTATTGCATATCAGTCCTGAGATCATCCCAGTGATATAGCAGAAAACCTCAGAGTTTATAAGGAACACACCAAAAGATATATAAGGCAAACATCTTGAAATTCTGTGAAAATCTGGGCAGTTGAGGGGTATGATTAGTTATGTATATGGTCCAAACACAGTACAGGACAGTCTATACAGTGCAGAGTATTGTGAAATCACATTCTTGGCATTCTGTAACAAATATGTGTAAATGATCTGTAAGAGTACATGGACTGTCATGCATGCAAAATAAGCACTCAGGGAAAGTGTCTGTTTTAAATAGGGACACGCAGATTATTTGTAAGAATGAACACAGGGAAAGAGGACAGGTGAAACAACCTACTGTACAGCAGATGAGGGCATGTCAATGGAAGACTTGTTTAGCAGCAACACCAATCACACATCAATATGGTGCAATATGGAATGTGTATTATATGACTGTCACACAAGTTGACACAACAATGAGGAAGATGTCTGTGTGAGATAAGCATCCTTACATGAACGATGCAGAGCACATCTATCAGGGATGTGATGAACAATTGGGGTAGGGTACATATTGTGAAGGTGTGCAAACTGATTTGCCTGAATATGAGTGTAATCTCAGCAGGGGTCTCCAGCAAGTGGGACACAGGTAAAGGCTCATGGACAATATTAAAGGAAGCAAGCAGAATCAAGGACAATATCAGAAAAATTACACCAGCAATCCCATGCCTCTGACATAACATATGTGATTTAGACTGATCACACATGATTCTGCACAAATAGACTTGTACAACTATTATGATGTGTCCACACTCTATGAGGGTAAGGATATACACTGTCCAGGCGCTGTAACATCTGCTGGAGGTGTTAGGAAGGACACTACTATACCTGTACGTGACATGATCAATATGGGCTTGTTAACTTGTGTGTGTGGCAGATATACAGTATATATGGCACAATCCACACTTTCATGAATGTTACCTGTCCCAATAATGTTGTCAAACAGCTATGTGTGTACTGTGTGCATCACTGGAACAGGTATCACACATGCATCTGGTGTACCATATTCAGTAGTTGTGTTACATGCAAGGAAGTAATCAGCACTGTGACCACATGTTGGTGGGCATTCCACTTACCATCTACCCCAGTGCACAGGTCGCATACCCATTTGTCTGATTATAGGGTGTGATGTCGACATTATATTTGGGCTGTGTGTTTGTTTTCCTGATGTAACAAATTCCCCCATCTTTTTATGTCAATGTAGGTATTGTCCTGTCTGTGGCAGCAACCTTTGGTGTTTGTTGATACTGTCTGTATTATAGTAATATTACAGTTGGAGTCAATGATTGTCCACAATCTGTAGTCCTTCAGACAGCTGTTTGGTCAGTCACAGGATGTGCATGGCATCTGCAATGTCTGTCAATTAAATAATGGACAGAAAAGGGTCTAGCAATGGCCCTGATGTGCCGACCTGATCACTGGACCTAAGATATAGGTCACTTCATACATTTCAACATATTTAGATCGCAATTATGTGATAGAGTGGTCTACCCAGTTGGTAATATATGTGTTTATGGCCACATATGACAGTGCTGAATGAATACCTCAGTGTGGATTTGTGTCAAATGCCTTGGGCTTGTCAAATTCAAAAGGATGATAGCCTTGTTATCATGCATGCCCTTGATGACCTCTTTGCTGACATCTAACAGATGTAGCAGACATGATGCAGCATTAACAACTCACACCAGTCTATTACACACAGCCAGGATATTACAAGTGCCCATTTAGAAAAGGCCATGATGACATGTTGGTCTACCTCACAAATGAAAAGAGTCAGGATGTGTCTATACATGCATGCATCTGGTGCTGTTCCCCCCAACTCAGACAGATGCATGTAGATGTACACCCTTCTACAGGAACATAGTCTGTGTGGAGGGTATGTTGAAGTGTGTATTCAACTGTGTCAGGAAGGTGTATGTGATTTATCACATGATAAGTGATCTGTGATATTGCCACAGCCCATTGCTTCTGTGTGATGGGCCTGGATGAAGGTAAGACAGTATATACTGGCTATCCTGATCTGGCCTAATGTTTGAACATGATCTCCCACACAGGTATCAGTGAGAAACTCTCCCAGATGAGGATTACACCTAATGTCACTACATAGATAACCAACTGGCTCACTGACAGAACACATATTGTAAAAGTTGGTGAATCAACCTGTACCAGTAGAGCTGTCACCACTGGTGTAGCCCAGGGACCTGTGCTTGGCCCTTTACTGTTTCTATTTCTTGACAGTTCAGGCTAAAGTATATAGCCTTTGGCTTACCACATTTGCTGATTCTTGCATACTGGATGCAATCATCATGTCCATCTATGATAGTAACATACAACAGGAGAGGCTAACACATATACATGATTGGTGACAAAGCCACGCAGTCTACGTATAAATGCAAAAATGTGTCTTTATTTTGTCCTTCTGCAAAGTGGAATTCCCTGCTAATTACAGTATTGACAACATTCTCACTATGCGGAAACCCAGTGATGGAAACACTGGGAATACACATACACAGCAATATGAACTTTGGCCAGCAAGTGTCCATACTGGTACTGAAAGCCTATGTTGTGCACATCATAAGTCACACCATCATATTCCATTCTCAG
Organism: Protopterus annectens; assembly: GCF_019279795.1. Classification (NCBI taxonomy): domain Eukaryota; kingdom Metazoa; phylum Chordata; order Ceratodontiformes; family Protopteridae; genus Protopterus; species Protopterus annectens. The sequence goes on along the minus strand of NC_056725.1, from coordinate 1,133,434,430 downwards.
GATTATATTACAGCACTGTACTCAAACCATGGCAGAACACTAATATAGAGTATAATGCTCTCTTTTGCATTTACTTCACCAGACACATGCAGCAGCTGGAGAGACCAAAGGGATTACTCACCAAGAAAACACAGGGCCTACAAATCATGCCAGGATGTATGTGGATAGACTGAAATCCATGTCACCGTAATCTGTATCGTACAGGATGAGGTGATTTCAGTCTGGCCTCCAGCATAGACTTTGACCCTGCCCTAATGAGAATAGTGCACATCCTTAAATCAGATATAGCTGATGATATCAGCAGTGGCTGGCAAGGCAAATATGGCAATAAAAGTGTTCCACATGTTGGTGTAAAAGGATCTCTATAATGTCAAGTAAGTGCACACACCCTCACATACCCCAGTTACTACAGTGAGAATAGGACCCCCTACCTCAGTACACAGACTGAAGAACTCTGTATTTAAGGTAAGCACCACAGCTAAAGTCTGGCTTGGAGTGTCTCAGACAGCACTTTATAGCTGATGACATCAGCAGTGTCTGGTAAGGAGAATATGGCAACAACAGTGTCCCACATGCTAGTGTAAAAGGCTCTATGCAATGTTAAGCAAGTGTGCATACACGCTCACACACACAATTGATGGCAGTGAGGATAGAACCCCATACCAATCTAAGTACACAGTCTACAGAACTCAGTACTTTACACAAGTGCCACTGCATAAGTCTGACTGTTACAAGACTGCAGGTCAATGTATAGTGTATGACAGCAGCAGGGCATGTTAGAGAGAAGATGTTGGGAGGCCTGCATGAAATGGATGTATAGGCATGTGCAAGTATCAAAATACTGTCAATCCATGGCATCAAAGCAGTAACTGGAAAAATAGGAAACGTACTTCTGCTATTCCAAACACACACGCACACACACACATGCACACACACACACACACACACACACACGCACACACGCACACACGCACACACGCACACACACACACACACACACACACAGACACACACACTCTGTTACAAGTCTAGCCATGTAAAAACCCAAGTACCCTTATTGAGCAGAGTTAGATGCTCATTGTTAGCAAAGTGATTTTGTGATCAGCACTGAATGACCTTGTCCATGAGAGACATAGGTGCCACCTCTGTGGTGAACTTATAATCACCCATCCAGTTGCCACATTTGCACTTGAATAGGGTAATTGAGGAGCACTCCTTCACATGCAGTGGGAGCCTAATATAGAGGAACATAAACTGATATACATTGCATATCACAAAACATTTGATATTAATGTATATAGTGTAATTGATATATTTGTGAAAAAGTACTGGAGACACCAGAATTGTAGTGCTTGGTGAGAGGCAACACATGGCTGTACTTTAAATATGTGACATCTTGTTCAGTTTGATAAGTTTACACATGTAGTTTTATGGCATAAAGAGTAAAATGGACAGTAAACAGCAGTAATGCATGCTAAATATGTATTTGCATAGTGCAGTGGAGAACAGTGACTTTTTTGCAACAATTGGCAAGGTATTTGCTCATATGAAATACAATTTCCATTAATTTTCCCTGTTTGCACATAGTTAAGTAGTGTGCAAACTTGAGATACATTGCTAAAATTCTGAGAGTTACTAGTGAGTGTATGAAACACAACTGCTGCATGCACTATGTTTCTTTTTGAGCCCAGATGATATGGGGTTTGAATTCAAGAGTATATAATACTTTTAAATAAACAGTGATAATGCAATGACATTATTCTCAACATGTGTTACTGTGCATTGACTTAAAACAGTAGGTTTAAGCAACATTGCAGGGAGGTGAGTGATGCCAAACTCCTTGCAAACACAAGGCCAAAAAGTGAAATGGTACATTGCTTTTTCTGCTACTTATGTGTACTGTATGTGATTTTATTTTTTGACCCATTTATAGGTGCTAATTGGGAGGTAACTGTTAGGTGAGTTAAGTTTAGAGACATGCACTAGGGCCATAAACGTCATGACCTGACACGTTTCTTTTGCCTTTATACACTGATAAAATTGATTTTTACAGTGTAGGATTCAAACATAGGCATAAGTGATGAAACATTTTCTTCCACAACATTGATTTTCCATCTTTGCCATAGAAGAAGTGCTGCTCAGACATAATTAGGAATCATTCATAAATTCAGGTGAAAGTTTGAGGTGTTGCACATGTATGTGCGTGACCTGACAAAGTTCTTGTATATAAATCCCATTGTGTATGCATGTTATGTAATTGTGAAGGCCATGCAAGACAAGAACGCTTAAATTATACTTGTAGAAATATAGAAGACAGTATACCCTCAGCCATACATCTGAAAACACAATAAGGTTGTCTTATCTTTCATACATATAATTCATGTCAGCTCCAATATCTAAAGTGTTATAAGTGAGAATGAATATAATGAGAAATGGAACAAAAGTAAAAATGGATGAAACATCCTGTATTAGAACCCAGGACCATGTGTATGGCAGTTGTATACTTAGGACACAAGAATGTTAAACTAACACTTGTCTATTTTTCAATACATTGGTATAAACTGCACTGTCACAACAGTAAAAATAAGTTGCACGCTGTGTACTGCACCTGCTACCACAGGACTAGTTACATGATATTTCTATAATTTCCTACTCTTTCTTAAGTTCTCTGTGTTGACCACTATGCAACACCACTTAGCATGTTTGCACCATGCCCAATAGAATTAATTAAATATTTCCATTTTCAATTATTGGCTGATTCCGTGGAACACTGGGCAACGCCACCTCTACCTGGCATGGTTCACACCTATTCAGTATACCAAGACGTAGAGCTAGCACAGAGCTTGGCTGTGCTCATGCAGACACTCCCATGCCAATTTCACCTGGAGGTCTCATACAGACACACACACCAAGTACATGGTTCAGCTATGAAGCTTAAAATTAATTTTGTCTCACTGGCCATTTGTACTTTATCCAAATGTCTGCCTGCTTCTCTTTCTTACTCAGACAAACTCACCATTTTGTGTCAGCCTAGGCTTCCTGCTCCCCCCACAACACCCTGTGCATACTTTACTTACCCATGTATTGACTGTGTAGTGCTTGCATCAGACAGTGTCATCCCCTAAACTAAAACTGTTGCAACTGCTGGATTTATAAGGTAAGTGTTGAAACTGGAGTGTATTGTGTAATAATATGAATGACTGGCAAATCCTTGCATGCTGTTACCTGGTAGTGTAAGCAAGTAAAAGGTGGGAAATTTGTACAGAAATGACCTTAACACGTGACAGCACAGACCTATTTGACTTATATGTGCCCATTATTAAGTAGTACGCCTTATGCATCAAAGATTCACAGTCATACCTCTCAAAAGTACTGATGGTCACTGCATGCCCACAGTTTATACATTTGTACTGGAAAATCATTAAAGAGAGATGTTAGAAAGTAATGATACACATTTCAGTTTCAGACATCACAACCCTCACAAGATCATTATCAATAAAAATGGAAATATTTTGATGCTATCAACTGTCTAACTTTCTAAGACCAATATAAGTAAAAGGCGCAATTACCAATCCCACATCACAAATGCATATATACTAATCAGTAAGTCAGCTATGCACCCTGAGTATCAGGCACAAAGCTTATTTATTTTATTTATTTAACATTTATGTATCCCTGAATCCAAAAGATACAAAACAGGGATATGGCACAGTTATCATAAGGTCAGTGAGTGTCTGTAAGAAAGAAAGGCAGGCAGACATTTGGATAAAGAGAAGCAGGCAGACATTTGGATAAAGTAACAAACTGCCAGTGAGACAAAATGAGTTTTAAGCTTCTTGGCTTAACCACGTAACTGATGTGCATGTGTCTGTCTGTTGGTATGTCAGACAGGTGTGAGCAGTAGTTCATCTTTGTCATACAAGTGCCTGCACCCATGTTTGTGCTTGTTTCCCACCTTCCCTGTAACTAGTCTAGGCCAGATATAGATTTGTTGTATCCAGGACTGTTTGTAAGCTTCTGAACAGTGCCAAAGTCTGTTCTTCAATTTTTCCCTTAGATCTACTAGTTCTCTCCTCTCCTGGACTTTTACTAAGTTATTAGTCTAGCACTTTACCAGACTTCTTGTAGCAATTATTGTAGCACACAAAAGTGCTACCAGCACTAAATGTTCTAGAAGGAAACAGCTCCAGTACGCATTATTAATGCCCACCCCTTCAGGCATGTCTAAATGTCAGTTCCCTGTGCATTCGCCAATTAACTAGGTGAACTTGGGCATCCTTTGGCAATGTAGCAACTGCCTCATGTATACTGACAACCCTCTCCTCTTAACTCTCAACACTCATATTTGTGAAAGGTGCAGTTATATATCCAAATTTTAAGCCACACACTCTCCAGCCAAGACCGGAATAGCTGGTCAAAAGGAGAAGGTCAACATTTGCACCACACCACATGGAACACATAGCCCTCCAGAACACACACCAGCACTGCCTTCACATAAAAACACAAACCACACACCCATCTTCACAGAGGCTCTCAATAAAAATCTACCCAAACAGCAGAGACCTCCAAGGCAGAAACACACTCAGCCACCACAACACAACACTAATCATGAGACATATAACTTTCCTAAACAGCATGCCACTCAACCAAAGCTCCTAAGGCAAAACAGCATGCCCAAACACTAGTCATGAGGCACACTGATGTCCCACTCACTAGGATGAATAAGGAGAAAGTAAAAGTCAGCTGCCTGTCAGGCACCAGGATCTACCACAGAATGCATACACTCAGGTCCCTCAACAACAGGAACAAATATGACTCTGTCATTGTACACGTGAGTGTGAATGACCTGAGACATACCTCCTTAGTCTACATGAAAAGAGACATGGAGGAGCTCTTGGATTATGTAGCCCAGGTGAGTATGACCCTAGCCCTGAGCAGCATCCTACCATCACCCAGAATGATACCACAATACAAGCAGAAAATGATTGATTTCAACAATTGGCTAAGTTTCTGGTGTCATTCTAAGGGGAGCCAGTACCTATCTGACTGGGATGAAATGATTGACAGACCTCGATGATTTGTCAGAGATGGCCTGCATTTGTCATCCCTGGGCTTCCAGATACTAGCCAAGTCTCTTGTCACCCCTATAGTGCCTTTTTTAGGCAGTGTTCCAAAGACCAAATTACCACCATAATAGCTACAAACAAATGCAATCTGAGGGTCATGCTGCTCAACGCTAGAAGCTTAAATCTCAAAATGCACTTGTTTGAAGCAATCCTTAAAATGGAGAACATCGACATTTGTGCCATAACAAAGACCCGGTTCAAGGCAACAGAAAGCACCCTGCACTACCAGGCTATAGCTCATTCCACACTTTTCAGCCCCAGATCTTGGATCGAAGCTCCAAAGGTGGTGGTGTTTTCATATTTCTAAAGGATGCACACACCTCCAGACTAGTAGCCCAACATAACTCATCTGAGATACTTCAGGTGCAGCTAACATTGGGTAAGACAGCGATTCAGGTCATAGCCTGCTATAGTTCCCCAACCATGTCCCAAGACTCACACTCTATATTTGTAAGTACTCTGGAGAATATTAGGGTCCAACCTAACATTCTCATACTGGGTGACTTCAACTATCCCTCCATTAATTGGGAAAACTACTCATGTACCAATACACTTGCCCAACGTTTCCTGGAATTCATTAATTCCAATGCCCTGGACCAGCTCGTTCTTATCCCCACTAGAGGTAGCAACATCCTTGACCTGGTCATTACTAACATGGGCAACCGTTGCTCTACACCAATAGTCAACTCTTCCCTGGTTAGATCCAACAACAAACTAATAACCTTGGAAATCCCCCCCCCCCGTAGAGGTAACCACCATGAAAAACTTCTCCAAAGCTAACTTTGGGCTCTTAAAAACAGAAGTGGCTAACTTCACAGCACCCATGCAAATGGAGATCAGTTGCATGACCGCCGAATCATACACCAATGCACTGTATGAACATGTGCACAAATGCATGGATTTTACCATACCCAACAGAACCAAGATGCTCTCCTCCAAAAAAGGAAGCCAATCTGGTGGTCCCCTGCCATAAACAAACTCTACAACAGAAGAAGGAAACTGATGCAGAATAAGGTGAAGTCCCAAGACGTGAAAAAACTCCCTTATCAGCATCAACAAAAAGTTGAGATCCCTCATCAAATCCTCTAAAGCAAGCTATGAAAACAGAATTGCAGCAGATAGTAAAGAAAACCACAAGGTATTCCATAGTTATGTAAGGAATCTCCACAGCATTACCCAAATTTGCTCTGAGCTACTGCACAATGATATCTCCCATACCAAGCCAACAGATATTGCCAATATACTGGCCAACAGATTCAGTACCAACTTTACCCCTCTCTCCCCAATGGACCAGTCACAATACCAGTAGATTGCTAGGCACCCAGTATTACTGCTGCACAGGTTAAAACAGCACTGTCCAAGGCCAATAATACAGCTTCTATGGGACCTGACAATATCCTTGGTTGTGTTCTACATGAACTACAGAGTAAACTGGCACCACACCTGTGTGCCCTGTTCAATCACAGCCTTATCTCAGGCTTTGACCCTACCAAATGTCGCACTGCTACTGTCATCTGTCTCCACAAAGGAGGAGTGACTAAAGACCCTGGGAACTATTGCCCCATTAGCCTGATGAGTCTGATATGCAAAGCTATGGAACGCATCATCACAGACCTAATAAACAAGGATATAGGGAATCTCCAAACTCTGGATCCCCCACAGTTTGGTTTTGAGAAGGGTATATCATGCCTGCTCAACTTCTTTGAGTCACTCACCAGAACTGTGGATGAAGGCAAGGAGGTTTATATAGCCTACCTTGATATGGCCAAGGCCTTTGATACCATTACCCACTTAGGAATCATAGAAAAACTCACTAAGCTAGGCATCAACCCCTATATCACTAGGTGGGTTGCAAACTGGCTCACAGGTAGAACCCATAGTGTGAATGTAGCTGACTCCAAGTCAGACTGCCGACCAGTCATGAGTGGAGTCTCACAGGGTTCCATCCTGGGTCCTCTCCTGCTTGGTATCTACATCTCTGAAGTCCAAGCCAACATGAAGGGACTCTGGCTGACAAAGTTCACAGAATATTGCATGTTGGGAGCTATTATTAACTCCCAGAGTGATGTTGGCATCCTACAGAAAGGCCTCAATGAGACCAGTGATTGGTGTCAGAACCATGGTCTTAAGCTCAGTGCCAAAGAATGTGTCAAAAACCCAGTTCCCATGAATTACCACATCGACAGTAGTCCACTGAACACAGAAGGCATTATAAGAGATCTGGGAACACAAGTTGGCAGCAACCTCTCTTTTGTCCACCATGTTGCCACTGTGGTCAGAAAGTCCTTCTTTGTGGCACATCTCATTAATAAGCGTTTTGCATCCAGGAAGAAAAAGATCATTGTCTCCCTCTACTCTTCCCTCATTAGGCCAATCATTGAATATAATGCCCCATTTGGCATGTACCTCACTAAACACCTGGAGAGACCACAAAATTACCTCACAAAGAAGATCCTAGGCCTTAAACATTTGTCCTATATGGACAGACTAAAAAAACCCAACTATTCTCTGTCTCATATCGCCTACTTAGAGGTAATCTCTGCTTGACTTACAAAGCCATGTCTGACCCAGCTCTGTTAGAAATGATACATCTAAAGAAATCCCAATCCCTGAGCACCACACACTCCAGAGACCTCAACCTCATAACCACAATCAACAGAACATGCTGGAGGAACAGGTTCATAACCCAGAGATGGCCCACGCTATGGAATAGACTTCCCATACATGTCAAGCAGAGCACCTCACTGGCCCTCTTCAAGAGAAATCTTGATGAGTGGATGGGAAATAGAAAATTCACCCCAGGGATCACTCCAATGGCTTTACGCGACAGAGGCACTATGAACTAAGGTCAGGTGGCATAATGTCAGGGTAATGCTATGGGCTAGGCTTGTAAAGACCCCCAGGGCCATTAGCCTAGTACACACCTATGAACCTATACCTGACAATGAGAAGTTGTACTGGCACATCCATGCCCACAGTCAGATGCACTGCTGCTACCTGAATCTGACTGATGTCTGCTGGATGATCTCCCCTCACAAGGACTCCTAGGACCATGACTCCATGGCCTGCCATGTCTGGATGTGGGCAACTCAGCCACTGACAGAGCAGTAGGAGTACTGCCACTATGGGACCATGATCGGGCACGATCACATTGACTTACAGCAGATGATATGGCTGACCTACGTCCACAAGGAGGCCATCCCCCTCCCAGCAGACATTCCATAACAGATACTGCTCATTCCAGTGTGTCATTTTTCCAGTGTATTGAATCAGCAACATGGTGGAGGCAGTCACACATGGCAGCCTGTGCCACATTTACAACCCTAAGCATTTCTCTGGAGTATATATGGGTGCATGCCTGTGCCTCTATGAGGCCCCTAAACATACAATGAGTGGCATAGGATGAGACACCTGGATTGGGTGAAAGATGGACAGTAGGTGTCCTCTGAGAACTACTAACAACCCTCCTGTGTGGCACCTCACCCACACTTTGGCTATGGCCAGAGTCAACAGGCACTGATGCCACAGTAAACACACTTTCCTGATTGATTGTTTTGCCCTCCACTCGTCCAATATCTGGGATCTTACTGGAATGGGTAGGCATAGGCCTACTAGCTGTGTCGAATGGAATTTCAGGCAATGGTTGTATGTCAACCTCAGTGTCAGATTCAACCTCTGGACCCCCACCTATGCCTCTGTTTGGCCACCATCATCATCATCAGAGTCTGCTGATACCCTGACATCAGGTGGTAGAAGTTCTACACTTCTACTGTCAGAATCACCTGTGATAATAGGTTCATAGGTAAGTACTAGGCTATCTGCCCAAGAGCATTTATAAGCCTAGCTAGAGTGTGTTGGGTTTTGCCACCCCCCCCCTTAAATTAGTTCCTTGTGCCTCTGACCAGCAGAGCCATTAGTTCCCTGCGCCTCTGTCCAGCAGAGCCACTGCAGTGATCCCTGGGGTAAATTTTCTGTTTCTCATCCACCCGTCAAGGTTTCTCTTGAAGAGTGCTAGTGAAGGGCTCTGCCTGATGTATATTGGAATCTTGTTCCAAAGCATGGGGAGTCTCTGGGTCAGGAATCTATCTCTCCAGCACATCCTATTTATCGTTGTGGTAAAGTTTATATCCCTAGAGTGTGTGGCTCTCAGAGATTTGTTTTTTTAGGCAGAGCATATCCATCAATTCTGGGTTAGACATGGCCTTGTATGTCAAGCAGAGATCACCTCTGAGTAAGTGGTATGCAACCAAGTACAGCTGGAGTTTCTTTAGTCGGGCTGCATAGGTCATTTGTTTGAGGCCAGTAATCCTCTTGGTAAGGTACTTTTGTGGTCTTTCCAGTTGTTGCAGGTGTCTTGTAAGGTACATCCCAAATGGGGAGCTGTATTTTATAACGGGTGTAATAAGTGATGAGTAGAGAGGCACAATAACCTCCTTTGTTCTGGATGAGAACCCTTTTGAGATTAGGTGGGCCATGCAGAAGGATTTTCTAACCACCTTGGCAATATGATTATCAAAGAAGAGATTGCTATCTACTTGGGTCCCCAGATTCCTTATTACTTTTTCTGTATTTAGGGGACTACCACCTATGTGGTAGTTTGCGGGTACTTTGTTTTTTCCAAAGGGGATGACTATGCACTTTTTGGCATTCAGCATGAGGCCATGATTTTGACAGCAGGTATCCGTCTCAATGAGACCCTTCTGGAGGGTGTCTGTATCAGCCGGAGAATCAATTATGGCCCCTAGTTTGCAGTCGTCTGTGAACTTGGTCGGCCAAAGTCCTCCTGTGCTTGCCTGTACCTCTGAGAAGTATATACCAAACAGGAGGGTTCCTAGGACTGGCCCCCTGGGGGACGCAACTTGTAACCAGTTTAGAGTCGGACCTAGAGTCTGCAACTCTCACCTAGTGGGTTCTGTCCGTGAGCCAATTTGTAATCCATCTCATGATGTAGGGGTTAATGTTCAGGTTGGTGAGTTTGTCTATAATGCCAGAATGGGGAATGATGTTGAAAGCCTTTGCGAGGTCTATGTAGGCTGTGTGGACCTCATTACCCTCATCTAATGCCTTGATAACTGTCTCAAAGAAGTCCATCAGGTTTAGGAGGCATGATCTGCCCTTATCAAAGCCAAACTGGGTGGGGTCCAAAGTTTGGAGGTTCCCAATGTCTCTATTAATGAATTCCATGATGATGCGCTCCATAGCTTTGCAGACCAGGCTAGTCAGGCTTATAGGGTGATAGTTCCCAGGGTCCATTGTGGTGCCACCTTTGCGGAGTGGGACAACTGTTGCTGTGCACCACTCTGTGGATACATAGCCTGTAGAGAGGCTGATTTTGAACAGTGTGTTTAGGTGAGGAGTTAGTTCATTTTGGAGCTCTTGTAAGACACAGCCTGGGACACCGTCCGGTCCCATTGAGGCTGTGTTTTTGGCTTTGGATTGGGTTGTTTTAACCTGTGCGTTGGTGATTGTTGGGGCCTTACATTCTTCTGGTATGGTTATGGGCCCTTTAGAGGTGAGAGGGGTATGACGTTTGCACTGAACCTGTCTGCCAAAATGTTGGCAATATCAGTCGGTTCAGTGTATTTTGTGCCATTCTGCACCAACTCAGAGCAGACTTGAAAGTTTTCACTTAGGTTCTTGACATAGCTAAAGAATGCTTTGTGGCTATCTTTGGAGTCCTTGGCAATTTTTCTTTCGAAGCTAGCCTTAAATGATTTAATGAGGGATCATAGTTTCTTGCTGATACTGATCAGGGATGTCTTTCCTTCTAGGGATTTTGCTCTTATCTGTACTAGTTTCCTCCTTCTATTGTAGAGCCTGTTTATGGCAGGGGTCCACCAGACTGGTTTTCTTTTCTTGGAGGAGTGAGTCTTGGTTTTACTTGAGATAGCATGATCCATGCATTTCTGCAGATGATCATAGAGTGCCTTTGTATAGGTTTTAGCAGCTTGGACAGCATTGTCCATTGGCGTGGGGGCCGTGAACCTTTCCACCTCAGTCTTAAGCAATGTGAAGTTTGCTTTTGAAAGGTTTTTCACAGTGGTTTCCTTGACTGGGGTTGGGGGCGGAATGTGAATATGCAGAGTGATTAGTCAATGCTCTGATCTAACCAGTGAGGGGTTGACGTCAGGTGCGGAACACCGGTCGCCCATGTTGGTGATGACCAGGTCCAATATGTTGTTCTGTCTGGTGGGGGTGTTGACCAGTTGATCCAGGGCATTCGAGTTTATAAATTCCAGGAAGCGTTGGGCAAGGTCAATGTCTGGGTAGTTGAAATCACCCAGTATTAGGGTGTTTGGTAGGACCTTCATATTTCCCAATATCTCCAGAAATCCGGAATGGGGGTCCTGGGTCATGGTGGGTGATCTGTATCAAGCTGCAATTTGGACTGCAGTTTTGCCCATTGTTAGTTGCACTTGGATGATCTGTGATGCATCGTACTGCACCACTAACCTGGAGGTGTGAGTATCCTTGATGAATAGGGATACACCCTCACCTTTTGTGTTTCGGTCCGGGTTCTGTGGCCGAAAGGTATGGTATGAGTTATAGCCTGGTAGTGCTGGGGTGCTCTCTGGATACTTAAACCAGGTTTCTGTTACTGCACAGATATCGATGTTTTCCATACTGAGGAGTGCCTCGAGTGCATGCATTTTGAGGTTTAGACTTCTGGCGTTGAGTAGCATTACACTCAGTTTTTTGTTACTTGTGCTATTTACAGTGGTGGGTTTGTCTTTTGAGCCTTGCCTAAAAAAGGCAAGAGCCTTTGCCAGTATTTGAAAGCCTAAGGATGACAGGTGCAAGCCATCTCTTGCGAAGCAATGTGGCTTGTTGAGCATGTCACCCCAGGCAGTTGAAGTTGATCATTTTTTCTTTATACTGTGGCATCGTTCTTGGTGACGGTAGAATGCTACTCAGGGTCAGGGTCATACCTGCCTGGGCTACGTTATCAGAGAGCTCTTCCATGTCTCCTTTCATGTAGTCCAGGGAGATACATCTCAGGTAATTCACACCAACATGTACAATGACAGAGTCGTATTTGTACTTGTTCTGGAGTGACCTGAGTGCTTGTGTTATGTGGCAGATCCTGGTGCCCGACAGGCAGCTAACTGTAACCTTCTCCTTGTCCAGCCTAGTTAGTGGGACATCAGTGTGCCTGACTATAAAGTCGCCTATCACTAGTATGTTGGGTATGCTATTTTGCCTTAAGGGCTGTGATTTCATGGCACACTAATTATGTGAAGTATGTGTTTCATGGTTGGTGATGGGTTGTGGAGGTTGCTTGGTCTGCTTTGGAGGTCTCTGTTGCTTTTGCAGATTTTTATTTAGAGCCTCCAAGTATGTTTTTGTGTATTTATGTGTGTTATTTGCCTGTGTTGGTTTGTTAGGTCTGAGACTGGTGGTGTGTTGCAAGTATTACGCTTCTCCTCTTGACAGTCAGTTACAGTTTGGGATTGAGAGAGCTTTGCCTCCAATCTGGCTGTATAATTGCATCTCTCACATATATTAGTGTTTGGTGGTGGGATGAGAGGGCTGTCTGTGTACATGAGGCAGTTGTAACATTGCCTCAAAATGCCCAGATTCACCAGTTGGACTGGAGAGTACACCGGAAACTGCCCTTTGGACATGGCTGAATAGGTAGAGTGAGCTGTTTTTTCTGATTGACTGGTGTGGACAAATCGAGAGCTTTGTCCTTCTGGACAGTATAAGGGGGGGCTAGTGCTAGGGGTATTTAGTACTTGTTATGAGTCTTAAGCAAGTGCTGGGCTGTAAAATGAATGTTTTGAATGCTAAAGTTGAAGGTTTGTCTAGTTCCAAGGGAAAAACTGAAGAGTAGACTTCATGGAGTCGGGAATAGTTTAACTTTAGCTATCCGGCGCTGCGTTTTTTATATCAGAAAGATTAAAGAGATAGAAATTAGCCCAAAATGGCCAATAAAACTGCAGTTTCTGGCCAGAAACCACTCCTTCAAGGGCAGGTAGGCTGTTCAGAGCTCCCCACTCTCACTGGTGAACAAAGAAATTTCCTTTTTGCCCAAGTAAGATATGGCCAAACACAGAAGCTTAAACACAGTCCAGGTATCAGCAGGCATCTGAAACTGGACTTTTCTCGCTTAGTAAGGTGGGAAAATAGCAAGATTTTATTGTTTTTTTGTTTTTTTTCAAGAAAACAGTAGAAACAAATGCAAAGTGCAGTAATGGCTGTCGCACTTGAGTGGGAAGCCAGTAACAGTTAAAAATACAACTTACAACAAAAAATTAATTTTAAAGTGCAGGCACAAATAAATGCAATTTCAGTGTAAAATGAGCATTCTGAGAAGCAATAAACACCAAAAAATGAGCATTTAGGCAGAAATAGCACTAAGCAACAAGAAAAAACAAAAAAAAAATGGTACTTAAACACTCCAAAGTCTCTCCTTTTGTCTCTCTGGCATTGTAGGTCTCTGCGGGACACCTGGGCAGGATCTGCTGAGCTTATACAAACACAAAAAACACGCAAATGCATTTTTTATATCAGAAAGATTAAAAAGATAGAAATTAGCCCAAAATGGCCAATAAAACTGCAGTTTCTGGCCAGAAACCACTCCTCCAAGGGCAGGTAGGCTGTTCAGAGCTCCCCACTCTCACTGGTGAACAAAGAAACTTCCTTTTTGCCCAAGTAAGGTATGGCCAAACACAGAAGCTTAAACACAGTCCAGGTATCAGCAGGTTTTTCTAGCTTAGTAAGGTGAGAAAATAGCAAGATGTGTTTGTTTTTTTCTTTTTTTGTTTTTCAAGAAAACAGTAGAAACAAATGCAAAAACACTTTTATAGTATAGTAATGGCTGTCACACTTGAGTGGGAAGCCAGTAACAGTTAAAAATACAATTTAGAACAAAAAATGAATTTGAAATTGCAGGCACAGATAAATGCAATTTCAGTGTAAAATGAGCATTCTGAGAAGCAATAAATGCCAGCAAATGAGCATTTAGGCGGAAATAGCAACAAGCAACATGAAAAAACAAATAAAAATGGTACTTAAACACTCCAAAGTCTCTCCTTTTGTCTCTCTGGCATTGTAGATCTCTGCAGGACACCTGGGCAAGATCTGCTGAGCTTATACAAACACAAAAACTGCAAAAATGGGTTTTTATATCAGAAAGATTAAAGAGATAGAAATTAGCCCAAAATGACCAATAAAACTACAGTTTATGGGCAGAAACCACTCCTCCAAGGGCATGTAGGCTATTCAGAGCTCCCCACTCTCACTGGTGAACAAAGAAACTTCCTTTTTGCCCAAGTAAGTTATGGCCAAACACAGAAGCTTAAACACAGTCCAGGTATCAGCAGGTACCTGAAACTGCACTTTTCTAGCTTAGTAAGGCAGGAAAATAGCAATATCATTTTGTTTTTTTTTTTCAAGAAAACAGTAGAAACAAATGCAAAAACACTTTTATAGTGCAGTAATGGCTGTCGCACTTGAGTGGGAAGCCAGTAACAGTTAAAAATACAATTTACAACAAAAAGCAAATTTTAAAGTGCAGGCACAAATAAATGCAATTTCAGTGTAAAATGAGCATTCTGAGAAGCAATAAACACCAGAAAATGAGCGTTTAGGTGGAAATAGTACTAAGCAAGAAGAAAAACAAAAAAAAGTGGTACTTAAACACTCCAAAGTCTCTCCTTTTGTCTCTCTGGCATTGTAGATCTCTGCAGGACATAATAAGCAACAAACGCAGGACCAATTAATACCTACACTACTATAGTCCAATATATGCTAACAAAATAACAGTGTTGCCACTATTAGACATTACAGCAATACACACAACAGCCCTAACATCAACATAATGCACTAAAATATTTCTATGTATTGCTCATCGGTACTGACATAAAAATGGTTGGCTTACCATATGTAGATGATGTTATACTCCATATGCCAGGTAGTCCTGGAAGACGTTAAGCAAAAATTAAGGACAACATCATCACAATTAACAGTAACACAGGGGTTAATACTTTTTCCCCTTTATATGTCCATTAACTATACTTTCAAGAAGAACTTGGATGACAAGTCCAACCAAAGCCCATGTATAATCAATCAGAATGTGTTGTTAACTGTAGCAATCTTCAATCCCCCCAAAAAAATAATTATTGTGAAACATAACTAACATAGTGATTGAAATTGTTTTACTGTACAACAGTATTTAATAATTGCAATACAAAAGCCTGTCTGGAAGCTCCTCCTAGGACATGCTTGCTGTCCTGAAACAGTAGCACTAATGTCAAGGGCGTGCTGTTCTGTAGATTCCTGGGAGCTGTCTGGATCCGTGACAGTGGACAGGAACTCTTCATTTGCTGTTAGTGGTGGGTCTGTAGCAGCCCCTCCCAACAACTCATCCAATCATGGGGCCACTGCAGCTGCTCTCCTCCATGCTGATGAGATCATGTCAGTGGTCCTATAGTGCACCTGATCATATGTTCTGCTATGGCCACCGACTGTATTAACATCTGCAACTATCTGCAGCCAAATTTGCATTCTGCCTGCTGTATTTCCACATCCCCTTTAAGAGCAGAAGGCACCATGTCACCTAAAAGCTTCAATAATAACCTGTTTCTCAGGGTCGGTGAAGGGTGGTTTTTGGGGGATTGAGACACCTGGGTGCCATAGTCCTATGTGACCTAAAAGACAACAGAAGAATGATACACATAACTATCAGATAACTACAAAATAACTGTTCACAGATAAAATAGAAAAGTTAGCATTATCCACTGGAGAAACATAAAACAATCTAGAGATTTGAAATATGAACAACAGGCTGTATACAAAAAGAAGAGTAACATAGCAACATATCCATGTTTGTGCCATAACAGAAATGCAGCTTTGCTCCTCCACCCCCAAAAGAACAGGCAAATGACACATTTTGCTAACAAACCATCTTTGAAATACTAAAAGTGTTATGAAATGAACTGTCCCTGAAACATGTCTACGGATGTAAGACAGAACATACAATTTTAAGGTATTGCCAGTCAGTCCTCTACTTAGTATCTCCAAGAGCAAGTCATAGCCACACTCTCCATGGCTGAAAACACAGCCTCTATGGCACCAGATAACATCCCAGGCTGCCTACTAAATGGTCTAAAACAGGACCTAGCGGAACCACTTAACACTCTTTTCAACCACAGTCTAAGTACTGGCTTTGTCCCAGAAGAGTGGAAAACAGTAACAATAATTCCCTTGCACAAAGGGGGTCCATCAACTGACCCTGGGAACTATAGAACCATAAGCCTAACCAGCCTTATCTGCAAGGCCATGGAGAGAATTGTCATGGACCTTATTAACAAAGACAGAGGTGACCTTCAAACTCTTGACCTGACCCAATTTGGCTTTAAGGGTAGATCATGTTATTAATTCTGGTGGACTTGTTCAAGAATGTCACCAAAGTCCTGGATGAAGACAAAACAGTAAATACAGCCTATCGTGACTTAGCTAAGGCTTTTTACACAATCCCCTACAGGCATCATTGAGAAGCTCACCCAGCTGGGAATTAACCCATATGTTACTAGATGGGTAGCCATCTAGCTCAACAAGAGAACACATACAATCAGAGTTGGGGATTCCACCTCTACCAGCAGACCAGCTACCAGTGGTGTACCACAAAGATATGTTCTGGACCCCCTACTGTTTGGAATCTATTTTTCTGAAGTCCAGGAGAAAATAAATGGCCTGTGACTTACCACGTTCACTGATGACTGCAATCTGGGTGCAGTCATTGAGTCCCCCAACAATGCTAACATAGTACAAAAAGGGCTTACACAGACAAATGATTGGTGCCAAAGCCGTGGACATAAACTAAATACAAAAAATATATTATCATCCCTTTTGGCAAAGGGGAAGACCTTGCAAATTCCAATATTAATAGCACTCCCTTAGTTTAAACCCTGTGATGAGATATTTCAGAATACTGGTTTACAGCAACCTTAACTTCGATTACCGTGTGTCCACAGTGGTAAGGAAGGCCTTCTATGTTGCACATCTCACACGTAACGCCATCGCATCCAGAGCTAAGGATGTTATAACTCCCCTGTACTCATCCCTCATCAAAACACTAATAGAGTACAACACTCCCTTCTGTATATACCTCATCAGACACCTGCAGCACCTGGAGACACCACAGGGGTTACTCACCAAGAAAATTCAGGACATTCAACACATGACCTACATGGAAAGATTGAAGGGCCTGTCACTGTAGTCTGTATCTTATAGGCTGCTGAGAGGTGACTTGTGCCTGGCCTACAGAGCAGTCTCATACTCTTCCCTAACAAAAATACTGCACACCTGCAAATCAAATGAGATGAGATCCACTCATTCTAGGGATGTTAACCTAGTCTGCGACATTAACAGGACATGTTGGAGAGACAGATACGTTTCCAGAGATTGCTACTCCTCTGGAGCAATCTCCAATTCACGTACAACAGAGGTCCTCCATGACCCTAGTTAAGCGTAAGATAGACAACAGGATGGGAGACTCTAAATTTACCTCAAGGGTGTCACTAAGTCCCTCATGGATAAGGGTAGTCAGTGCTGATCATAGACTCGCACTGCAAATATAGATCATACAACTTGGTTGATAATGGAAAATGGGTATAACATGGCTAGGCTTATAAAGGCCCTAGGGCCAATAGCCTAGTAACTTTCTATGAACCTATGAATACCTATGAAATGCCCTGAGAAACATGCCCGTGCTATTAGTACATTTCTAACTAATGCATACAGATAAAAGTGTAGCCTTTGCTAATCAGAATATATATATATATATATATATATATATATATATATATATATATACATACATATACACACACACACACACACACACACACACACACACACACACACACACACACACACACACGCACACACACACACACACACACACACACACATATATATAAGTATTACATAGATTTTTCATAATTACATTTCAACATATTCAGTATACAGCTGACAAAATACAAGCATACCTTCTTAAGTTCAGTAATCTTCTGTGCAGATATATCCCAAAGTAATAGCCACTTTTCTGTGTTCTTTGCATAAACAGGTTTCCCTACCTTCATTTTTCCTACGTACGCAGCTGCCTTTTTATGGTGTAGATTCAAGGCTGTCAGAATGGTGAAGAAGCCAATGAGATATGAACTCATTAGAATTGCTGAATCCCAAATACTTGGCTCCATGTACAGATGCAAATATAGTACAGCACTCCATAGTGCAGCACCCCAGTGTTTATTTTTAATGGATTGCAACTCTAAATGATTACTGGTAGGGAGAAGTAAAACATAATAGAAATGCAGAGTGCCCTACATCCAGTGGGTGTGTCAGGCTAGCCTTTCAAAGTGTTAGATGTAATCTTGTCAAGGTTGGAAATGTAAGTAAGCAGCACACAATTCAAAGGTTCTGTTCATTAACATCCAACCTCCCTTTCATTTGCTTGCAACTGCATATTGTATTATTGCCACTTCATATCCTCACACATTTCAAGGACAATGATATACAATAGAATTAGCAACAAAAACAGAGAGGTAAGACAGAGATGCATATTTGCAAGCAATGCTCGTAACTCGTTCTTTGATCACTCAGTACTCTACATCCAAAATGAATAAATGTACAAATAACTGTTATATAGTTTCATATTACTGTAGATGATGTTGCAGTTGGTTGCATGTGTAATGATTTCAGTTCCTTGTTGCAAAGGTTTTTGTGTAGCAAACAGGGATAAGGCACCCTTACTGTGCTGTGAAGACTCATTGGAGTGAGAGCTCAAATCCAAAGGTATGTAGAAATACTTTATGTGTACTAACATTTTGTTGTGTGTATGTCATAGATTGTTTTCCCTCATTTCAACTACTTTTCCATTTTTTTTTTTTTTCTACTCTTTTTTTGTTTTTTGGGGGGGTGGACCAGTGTTTGTATGATGCGTGGCTTAGCGCAAACATGGAAAATGGAGAATAAATTAATGTCAGGTTTGACTGTGCTTATCTCGTTTGTGTGAAGTGCTGCAGTACACAAACCTAGACTACTGGCACTTCCAGGAAGCAGACAGAACACCTGCACAACAACTGGAAACAGGGTATCTGTAAAAGGAAAAAAGTCAAAAACAATACGTTTCAATTTTTGTTTTCCATCATGCAGCTGCACTTACCAGTGTTGTGCAGTGGTTAGCAAGGTTCCCCAACGGCTGCAGCCATTGAATACCTACAGACAGGACTCAGACAGTCAAAAGATGAAACCCAATGTGTTCAATTAATTCTGTTAGGTACTGTACACACTAAGTAGCATTGCTCAGCATTTAACACAGAAATTAGGGAATGTCATGTAACTTGTACTGTGGCAGTAGGTGTAAATGTAGGGCTGGAGTAGAGATGGTCCTGGGTTCTAGAACAGGATGTTCAACCTATTTTTACTGTTGTGACAGTGCATTTTATACAAATGAACTGAAAATAGGCAAGGTTTATTTCAGCATTCATGTGGCAACAGGTGGAAGTGTAGGACTGCCATACACATGGTCCAGTGTTCTAATACAGGATATTTTGTGCACTTTTACTGTTGTTCCACTTCCAATTATATTCACTTTCACTTTTATCACTTTAGACATTAGAGCTAATATGAATTTTATGTATGAGGGATGAGACACCATTATTGTGTTTTCAGATGTACGACTGCCTTCTATATTTCTGTAAGTATAATTCTGCTATCTGGACTTGCACAGCCTTCACAATTACATAAGACACATACACAACTGGATCTATATCTAATAATCTTGTCAGGTCACACACATACATGTGTAACAGCTCAAATTGTCACCTCTAATTATTATATAATTCTTGACTATATCTGAGCAGCACTTCATCTGTGGCAAAGATGGAAAATCAATACCATAGAAAAAAATGTTTTGTCTCTTATGCCTATGTTTGAATCCCACAGTGTAACAATCAGTTTTCCTCAGTGTATAAAGGCAAAAACAAATGTGTCAGTTCATTACATTTATGCCCACAGTACATGTCTGCAGACTTAACTCACCTAACAGTTACCTTCCAATTTCCATTATATATTTTCAGGCTACATCAGTAGACATCCCTCAAATGAAGGCCAAATGTCAAATTAACTTTCTAATTTCAATTATTTAATTCCTTCCTGCTTGGCACTGCTGCTATCCACTTTATATCATGGAAACATGCTTGGCTTTATTGCTCAGGTTTGCACACTACTAGTAAACAGGATACCTGGAAATGGCGGGAAAGCATCAGTTTCCATTGCTCTCATTTGGGTGGTAGACATAGCTGGCATTAGAAATGAAGGTGTAAGGTTAAAGGCACAAAGGTGGGAGGGTGTTCAGGAGTCCAGGATATTTACTGGACTCCTGGTAAAGCACCACAGTCAAAGGCTTTGCAGGGGGACTATTCTGACTTCCAGTACAAGTCTGAGGCATAGAATAGTGTGGCCCATGCTGTATCCAGTGCCACTGGCATTCCCACATTGGAGAGGAGTGTAGGCATCACTTTAATGACCTACACAGGTGAAAAAGGGATACCCTCAACCATTGGTTGAATGAGTGTGAGACTGCAGACATCCTACAGCTGTGTAAGTATGACAATAAGAGAGTACTTGTAAGACATAGAAAGCTAAATATAGGCAAGACTGATGTGCATAATGCTCATCTGTTCTTTCCTCAGTTGCCACCACAGTCCAGTGAGTGAAGATTTCAGTTGCTTGAATGGAGAGACTGAGGTAAGCAAGTTTTGTATGTAGAAGAAGTGAAGTGTTATTGTGACTTTAAAAGTTAAAGATAGCTTTTTTGTAAAAGTAAGTATGCATGCATTAGTCTGTAGCACAAACCATTTGTAGGAATAAAATATTAGTGTGCAGTTAGAGGTTGTGGGTTCAAATACCACAATTTACAGCTATACAATACTGTTATTTCTTTAATATTTACATTAAATTAAACACTCTATACCAGTGGCACAAATGCCCTGCTGTGAACTGTAATCCATATAATTGGAACACACATATGTGCAATGCAGACACATTTCAAGGATTACTTTCAACAATCTGTAGCATAGTGTGCATCTCTTAGAATGTTTACTTAAATGTAATATCTCAGATATAAGAGATGCATAATTGTATTAATGCATTGTATGTCACATATGATGGTATTGATTTTATCTCTTTTTTTCTCTCACCCCCAACCCTTATCTCTCTTTTTGTATTTTCTATTATGTGTCATCATAATGTCTCCATGTCATCCATGTGTACCACATCACTAAAATGCTACACAGCACAGCGAGGTAGGCCAGCCCTACTGGATCAGCCTGCTCCTGCTCCACTGGCTCCCGATGCCCAGCACATCTGGGAGCCAACTTAGTATTACTGCCTCTGCACCCTCAGGTAGTACTCCCCTGAAAGCTGGTGCAGTGGTACTCTTTGGGAGTATTAGCGGAGGTGGTGATTTCATCACCCGCTGGGAGATGCCAGTGTACCATTGGAATACACCTACAATGGTTGTAGAGGCTGCTCTCTCTCATGGTCCATAGCAGGAGAAGATGTCCAGCACTCCAGCCACCAGTGGAGTAAGGGGACAGTGATGACAGTCCAGTGGGTAAGGACTGGATTCTCACTGTCTCCAAGCTTGATGGGCATGAGCCTGTGTAGTCCTTTCCCTCACCCTAATTGTGGTGTCCCCCAACATTTTGTGTCCCTCACTGTCCCTGTCTCTTGCCTTGTTTGTCTTGTTTGTTTTATTTCCTTCCTCACCTACCCAATTTACCTGACCCAGACATACCTACATCCCTTACCCAGCAGTCTTCTCTTACCAAATTAAAAAAAAAATAAGTACCTGTCCCATTTCACACATGTGTCTTCTTGATACCCTTGATTCGGTCCAATTGGCTATACAAGATGATTATGCTATTGTCACTCCCCTCTCTTCCAAATTCAGCTAATATTCTGCACATTTGATCAGTTTTACTGTTGAAGAAATGAATATCTATGTTTTTCCTACCTCCCTCCTGCACATTCCTGCATTGCTTTCCCTTTGTTCTTCCTCCTGCTTGTTCCTCATTTCACCATATTCCTATCTACCCCGTTTTAACATCTATAATCTGGTCAAAAAAATAGAATAACACAACACATGTAAGTAGCAGAACAAGTAATGGATCCTTTCACTTGTTGGCCTCTATGTTTAAGTGGAGTTTTGCATCACACAGCAATGAAAAGCAATGCAGAACAGCTCTACTATGGTGGGGTTATTGTTGCAAAATACCACTTAGCCCCACTACAGTATGCCAACACACACAGCAGCACATGCACTATCAACAATAAAATGTCATTGTATTATCACTGTTTATTTAAACATATTAGATACACCTGGATTCCAATGCAGGATTGTATTGGCTCAAAAAGAAATGCATCAATGCATTTACACCTGCTTCCACAGAGTCAGTTAAGCAGCAGGTGTGTTTCATAGTCTCAGTGCTGACTCTCTGACTTTAGCAATGCAGCTCGCATTTGCGCACTGCTCAGCTATGCACAGGGAAAGTAATGCAAATGTGTATCTCGCATGTGCAAACACTTTGCCAAACTTGGTGCAAACCCACTGCTTGCTACAGTATGGAAAACTAAATATTATGCATTAGTGCTGTTTACTGTCTATTTCTTCATGCATTGAAAAAGAGTGCATACCCAAAAGCTTTGTGTTGAGCTCCAGCGCTTTCAT
This sequence comes from Protopterus annectens, assembly GCF_019279795.1. Taxonomy (NCBI): domain Eukaryota; kingdom Metazoa; phylum Chordata; order Ceratodontiformes; family Protopteridae; genus Protopterus; species Protopterus annectens. The sequence goes on along the minus strand of NC_056725.1, from coordinate 1,133,411,564 downwards.
TTGGTTACTTGCATTTCCTCTTTATGGCATGAAACTACACATGGAAACATAACAAACTGAAGGTCCTATCTAACAATATGTCACATATTTACAATACAGCCATCTGTTGCTTTCCCCCAAGCACTGTAACCCTAGTGTCTCAGTACTTTTATCACACATATCAAATACACTGCATAAATAAATATGTTGTATGATATGGGTCAATAGTTCTGGTTCTGCATGTTACCGGATTGATGTGCATTTCATAAGCCTAAACAGCCTTATCTGCAAGGCTATGGATGGAATTGTCATGGATCTTATCCACAGGGACATAGGTTACCATCAACATGCTTGACCAGACCCATTTTGGTTTTGGAAAGGGTAGATCTTGCTTATTAAACCTAGTGGACTTCTTTGATAATGACCCCAAAGAACTGGATGAGGGATAATAGGAAATATCACCTATGGTGATTTATCGAAGGCCTTTGACACTATTCCCCATGCAGGTATCATAAAGAAACTTTCCCATCTGGGTATTAACCCATACATTACTAGATGGAGCCAAATGGATCACCGACAGAATGCACACGGTCAAAGTTGGGGACTTAACCTCCACAACTACACCGCTTACCAGTGGAATACCACAAGGATCTATACTGGGGCCTCAACTGTTTGGAAGATATTCCTCTGAGGTCCAGGCAAAAGTAGATAGCCTGCCTGTGGCTTACAAAGTTTGCAGATGACTGCCAGCTGGGCAGACTCATACAGAGTCCCCCAGCAGTGTTAACATATTACAGAAAGGGCTGAAACAGACAAATGATTGGTGCCAAAATCACAGACTGAGACAGAGCAAAAAATGCCTCATTGTCCCCTTTGGCAATGAAGTAATTATAATATACATAGCACCCTTGTAAGCACAAACACAGGGTTTGAGATATGGGAACACATGTTGATAGCAATCTACACTTCAATCACTATGTGTCCAGAGTAGTGAGACACACATTCTACATTAACCACCTCATAAATAAGGGCATCACATCCAAGACCAGGAAGATCATAGCTTCACTGTACTCAACCCTTATCAGACCACTAATTGAGTACAATGCTCCCTTCTGTCTGTACCTCACCAGACACTTGCAGCAACTGGAGGAAACACAGAGGTTTGTGGCTAGGCAAATCCACGGCCTCCAAAACATGTCATACATGGAAAGACTGACAGACCTGTCACTGTACTCAGTATCATGTAGGCTTCTGGCAGATGACATATGCCTGGCCTTCAGAGCACTCTCAGACCCTGCCCTACTGGAAATGCTGGACATCTGCAAATAAAATGGGACAAAAATAACTTGCACCAGGGATCTCAACCTAGCCTGTAACATAAAAAGAACATGTTGGGGAGACAGAAATATCTACCAGCAATTGCCACTCCTCTGCAATAGGCTGTCACTGCATGGGAAGCAGTTCTCCTCAATGACCCTATTCAAACACAACATTGACAAGTGGATAGGTAATTTTAAATTTACCGCAGGTGGCACCTATGTCCCTCATAGACAAGGGCAGTTGGTGCTGATCAGAAAATCACTCTACTGATGATGACCATCTAACTATGCTCAGTAAGGGTACTTGTATTTTTCCATGGCTAGGCATGTGAAGGCACTAGGCCCATTAGCTTATTAACCTCCTATGAACCTATGAAGGCCTCCCAACATCTTCTCCCCAACACTCCCTGTTGATGTCATCCACTATAAGTTGTCCTCCAGCCTTGTAAAAGCCAGACTTGTGCCACGGCGCTAGTGTAAATTACTGAGTTCAGTTGTCTGTGTACTTAGGTAGGGATTCTGTTCTCATCACAGCCGTGTGTGTGTGTGTGTGTGTGTGTGTGTGTGTGTGTGTGTGTGTGTGTGTGTGTGTGTGTGTGTGTGTGTGTGTGTGTGTGTGTCTAGCAAGAAGAGCAGAAGTGTGCATCCTATAGTTACCACTGCAATTCCAGGGATTGATAGTATTGTGATACCTGCACATGCCTACACATCCATTTCATGCAGGCCTCCCAACATCTTTTCTTTAACATGCCCTGCTGATGTCATCCACTATACATTGTCCTCCAGCCTTGTAAAAGACAAACTTGTGCCATGGAGCTATCTTAAGGTACTGAGTTCTGTAGTTTGTATAAAGCTCGATGTCCTATTCTCATTGCAGTCAACTTGTGTGTGCGCACATGTGTGTGTGTGTGTGTGTGTGTGTGTGTGTGTGTGTGCGCGCACACACTTGCTTGACATTAGAGAGAGCCTTTTACACCAGCATGTGGGACACTGCTATTGCCATATTCTCCTCACCACACACTGCTGATGTTATCAGCAGTATCTAATTTGTGAATGTTCACTATTCCCACTAGGGCATGGTCAGAGACTGGCCTGAAGGCCAGGCAGAAGTCATCTCATCCTATATGATACAGATTACAGTGACATGGATTTCAGTCTATCCACAATAATAATGGTATGGTTTGCAATCACTGTGTTTTCTTGGTGAGTAACCCCTGTGGTCTCTCCAGCTGCTGCATGTGTGTGGTGAGGTACATGCAAAGGGAGCATTATTCTTTTCTTCCTTTTTTTAAATTTCTACAAGTCTTTTGGGTTTCTAATACCATGATGGGAATGGACCCAAGTCCTAAGTCAAAGTACAATTAAAGTTCATGAAATTAAGATTGTTTCAATCTTTGATGTCAGCCAGAAGTGCTCTTCACAGTACCCGCAATGTGCTCAGTAATGACTCTTTCTGCAATTCGTATGGGGTTACATGTACTGATAACATATCTAAGTATTGTAGGTTCTTTTTTATAAGACCTGTTGCTCCTACTACTATTGGAACTGTCTGGGTATCTTTCTTCCACATTGCTCTTGCTTCTGTCTGCAGATCCTGATATTTTATGACTTTGTGTCTCTCTGTACGCAAGACACTGTAGTCACTGGGTGTGGCAATTTCAATGATCAATGCTACTTTTGTCTTCTTTTCATGGACCACTATATCCAGTTTTCTAGAATCTGTCTTTTGAACTGTTGGTAATGGATGATCCCATGTGATGGAGACTTCATCCTTTTCTATGATGCTTTGTGGGTCATGCTTCCAGTGTTTTTCAGCCACTTCAGTACCTCAATGTTTGCACAATTTCCAGTGCAACAGTCTTGACACATTATTATGTCTCTCAGTATACAGTCCTTCTGCCATTAGTATGTCACAGCTAGCAACGAGGTGTGCAACTGTTTCCAGTTCCATTTTTCTAAACCTACATTTGTCTGTTTCTCCCACATGTTCAATGGACTTTGTAAACCGTGTACATAACCCACACTACCTTGAGCTGCCAATGTTAACCTTTCATTTCTTGGTTTGAATTTGCCTCTCCTTAACCATTCCTATGTTTCTTTCTTATCAACATGAGGCTCTTCCAGAAGTTTTCTATACTTGCAACTTTATTTATGCATTTTCCACATTTCTTGCCTTCTCATCTGGTCCATCATCATCTTATATTCTTTCTTTTTTTGGCACATTCAGTTGCTGCCTGATTTTTATCTGCTTCTGGTTTGATTTCCATTCCTGCTTGATGCTGATGTGTTTCTGCTAGACTAAGCAGAGAAGCCATTTTAGATTTATTCTCCTCATGTTTCAAAACTTTCACTACATTTGGGACTTGTGAGGTCAGCAGATATGTGTGCAGTCCCACAATTGCAGATCTATACATGTAATCAATTTCAAGGTGGCCCATCCCTCCTTCAGAATGGGGAATATACAGTCTTAGGTACTCACTGATTTTTATAAATCATTTGGTGAGCATGAAGCATCCTTCTTGTTTTCCCTGTATAATCTATCCAACATGTTTTGGGGTCAAAATTGTACGTTAGGACAGGAAGAGCAAATTGGTTTATAGCTTGAATTTTGTTCCTAGATGTCAATGCTGTTTTCAGGATTAATTTAAATCTTCTAAAGTATTCCTTATTAAGTTTTGTTCACATTTGTTCATGTTTTATTGTTCTTCAGTTCCTAAATATTTATACACTCCCTCTTGCTCAAGTTCTTTTATATTACATTCTTGTCCCAAACTGATGTTTTATTGGTGCTGCAGTTTTCCTGCTTTAAAGGTTCCTTTTGCACATTTATCAAGATCAAACAACATTCTTATATCATCTGAAAAAGTTTTGTCAACTTGGAGTTGTGCTTTCAGGTCCTCATCTGATGAGCTATACAGTTTTAAATCATTTATAAAGCAAAGATGGGAAGTCTTTACACTTTGTTGTTTTCTAGGAGCCAAATTATAGCCATGGCCTAAGCTAAGTAGACAGCTTAATGGGTTAAGAGCAAGACAGAATAACAGTGGTGACAGAGAGTCACTCTGGAATATACCCCTTTGAATTTTTATCCCTGGAATAATAATTTGTCCTTTATCATGGCTTAATAGAAAAGTAGTTTGCCACTGTTTCATGGTCACTGTAATGCAGTCGATTAGTGTAGGGTGTATATTATTCATTTTTATGCACTATTTTATCCTTGAATGTGGGATACTATCAAATCCATGCCATACTTGGATTCTTCCCCTTTTTACAGTTCTCCACTATGACTTTATTTAACAACAAATGATCCTTTGTTCCATATGATTTTCTTTTACTGCCCTTTTGTTCTACTGCCATAATTGAGTTTTCTTCTAAATGACTATAAACTCTGTCAGCATCAATGCCAGCATACAGTTTATACGTTGTCAGAAGGTAAGTTATTGGTCTATAGTTTTTAGTGTAGCTTGCAAGTTCACTCTTAAGTACAAGCATTGTTTTTCCTGTTGTTAGGCTGGTGTTTGTTCAGGGTGTGCATATAAATAGTTCATACTCATAGCTAAATCCATGTGCAAAGATGTTAATACTTTTAACCAGAACTTAGGTACTGCATAAGTAATAACACTCTATGTTAGTATTCTGATCAGGTTTGAGTACAGTGTTGTAATATAATCCTGAGATCGGAATAAGATGACTTATGATGTGCATAACAATGGCTTTCAATACCAGTTTGAACTCTTGGTGGTCACAGTTCAGATTGCTATGTATGTGTGTTCCCAGTGCTTGCATCACTGAGTTTCAGCATAGCAGGACTGTAGTCAATACTGTAATTAGCAGGGATGGACAAAATAAAGACACGTTTGCATTTATTGCAGACCATGTGGCTTTGTAACCAATCGTTTGTTTCTGTTACAGTATTATGTTATCATCACAGGTGGACTCAACGATTGCACCCAATATGCAATAATCAGCATATGCTGTAAGCCAAAGGTCATATACTGTAGACTGAACTGTCAAAAAATAGATTCCAAACAGTAAAGGGCCAGGAACAGATCCCTGCGGTACACCAGTGGTGACAGCTCTACTTGTACAAGATGATTCACCAACTTTCACAGTATGTGAAATTGGTTACCCAGCTAGTGACATAAGGTTTAATCTCCAAGCGGGAGAGTTTTCAATGATACCTGTATGGGGGATTGTGCTCAAACCCTAGGCTACTTGAGATTAGCCAGTATGTACTATCTTACATTGTTTTTCCTGTTGTTAGTTAGGCTGGTGTTTGTTCAGGATGTGCAAGATCTAACACACAGAATTAGTAGGCTGTAACAACAACACAAATCACCTGTAGTGTTACTCAGAACATACACCTTATTGTCATAGTTGAATACACTCTTCAACACACCCACCACAAAGACTATGCTCCTGTAGAAGTGTGTACATCAACACGCATCTGGCTGAGTTGAGAGTGTGGGACAGCACCCGACTCATGCATGTATAGACATATCCGGACTCTCCTTATCTGTGAGATAGACCAACATATCATCATGGAACTTTTCTAAATGGACACTAGTGATATCCTGGCTGTGTGCAACTGATCTGTGTGAGATGTTAAGGCAACATAATGTCTGTTACATCTGTTAGATGTCCTCAAGGAGGTCATTGAGGCATGCATAACAACAACACTACCATCTTTTTGAACTTGAGAATCCCAGGCATTTGACACAAATCCACACTAAGATATTCACTCAACACTGTCAGATGTGGCCATATGCACCTATATCACCAAGTGGGTAGACCACTGTATCACATATGTGGCATCTAAATATGTTGGAGTGAGTGAAGTGACCTATATCTCAGGTCCAGTGATCAGGTCTGTACATCTGAACTGTCTGTTAGGCTCTTTCCTGTCCATTATTTAAGTGATGGACATTGCGGATGACATACACATCCTGTGTCCAAACAGCTGTCTGAAGGACTACACATTGTGGGCAACCATTGACTCCAACTGTGATATTAGTATGATATAGACAGTATCAACACAGACTATGGATTGCTGCTGCAGCCATGACAACACGTGCAATGATACAAAAGCATGGGGGATATTTTACATCAGAAAAACACACAAACCAAGTATAATGTGGACATCACACCATATAATCAGACCAATAAGTATGTGACCTGTGTCCTGGGATAGATGGTAAGTGGAACATCCACCAGCATATGGTCACAGTGCTGACTACTCCCATGTATGGAATGCAACTACTAAGTATGTGAAAAACATCCACATCAGAGGCCATAATACCTCCAGAGTACAAAGCCTTCATCACATCAATAACTCAGTACAATGCACCCTTCTTCGTGTACCTCCCTACACATCTTCCAGTGTTGTGTAAATGAAGTGTACTACCTTTGTCATAGTAAGCGGTCAATTTTATTGGTCATACCTTGGTATTCTTTTTGTGGCATAGACATTACTGTCTCATAGTGCAGAACCCCCACCGAGGTGTTACACCAAATACATGTGTGCTACCTGTTCTGGTGATGCACATAGTACATATATAGCTGTTTGACAACATTAATGACATGGAGATAATTTGTGACAGTGAGGATTGTGCCATATATATACATATATATATGCCATGCACACCAGTTAACTAGTTTGTTTTGATCATAGCATTGCATACAGGTATAGCAGTGTCCTTGTAACACCTCCAGCAGATGTTATGGCGTCAGGACAGTGTGAGGGATTACTGTCATAGAGTGTGGATATGTCATAATAGCTGTACAAGTGTGTTTGTACAGAATCATCACCGATCACTCTAAATCACATATGTTATGTCAGAGATATGGGATTACTGGTGGTATTATTCTGATATTCTCCATGACTCTGCTTGCTTCTTTTTAAAGTTGTCCATGAGCCTTTACCTGTGTCCCACTTGCTGGAGACCTCTGCTGAGATTACAGTCATATTCAGGCTAATCTGTTTGCACAGCTTCACAGTATTCACCCAACCTCAGTTGTATGTAAAATCCCTGATAGATGTCATCTGCATTGTTCATGTAAGGATATTTATCTCACACAGACATCTTCCCCATTCTTATATCACTTTGTGTGACAGTTACATACATGCACAGAGATTCCTGGATTTTGTAAACACAAACTCCCTGGTCCAGATAGTCAATACACCAACCAGGGGTGCAACCATACTGGATCTGGTCCTCACTAATATGGGAGAGTGCTGCACACCCCCTACCATACCTCTCAACCTGGAAACATCAAAAATCTGGACAAAGGCCCATGAAAAATAGGTACAAATCTGTATCCTTATTAACATAAAATTTGTATACATACTTATGTAACCTTGCCCACTCCAGTGGAATTGTGGGATACCAACATTGAAACACAAATTGAAGAACAGACAAAATATTAAACACAAAAGAAGTATTAAGTAACTTATTATACTAGACTGAAAATATAATACTTTAAGCCATTTGGAATCACAATAGAAATTCAAAGCATCAGTTACCACAGGTCATTTCTATACACTTTATTATGTTATACGTCCACTATGCAAAACTAGACAATAAGAGCATATGCACAGATTTACAGCTTAGTATGTGTACTCGGCTTGCTACATCAGAGGTCATAGAAATAATGTCTAGAGGTTGAGATGTCCCTTCAACAGAACACTTCAATGCTGAGCAGATGCCAAAAAAAAAGTTTCAGCAGGGGATCTTTTCCCAGGTCGTCTGGTAGTCTACAACAGACTGTATGCAAGTTCACACAAACACACACACACACACACACACACACACACACACACACACACACACACACACACACACACACACACACACACACACACACACACACACACACACACCCACACACACACACACACACACATACACACACACACACACACACACACACACACACACACACTGCATAAATAACACTTGGCAAATCACATGACCTTCCAAATGACTAAGCCTCTGAAAACCACTCCAGTAAGTTCAATTCACTGATTCTAAAAGAAGATTAACTTTTCCTCGGAAGAGTAGTAACTCAGAACTAGATATTTAAAGTTAAACAATGCAAGGTGGCTGTTTCCACAGAATATATACATGTATTTATACATATATACTTTTTTTTACAGAACTGATTACTTGATCACTAGATTAACAATAAACACTTAATTGTCTGGACTATTCATCTTCCTGCTGCAAAAACTAAATTTTTTATCTACTGAATCCAGCATTGATTAATAATTTTCAAAAGGCTTATTACACTCACAGGTGTTATATTATTTGAATATGGCCTTGAAAGCATTGAATGTCCATTGTTTAACACATGGTCTTAGTGATGACATATTTTGGATACAACTTCATAGCCTTCTGCATAAAGTTAAAGAATAACATAATACAATAAATAGGAGTTCTGGTACCAGCTGTAAAACACTTCTAACCTCCCTGCGCTTGCACATTATAAGGATGGGTGAGTTGTCATTTTTGTGGGGTTTCATACTGCTTATGTAGGAGGGCCACAGGCTAGGTATTTGCCAGAGTCACACTTTTTTCCTCACACTTCCCACCTTGTTTGTTCAGAATGAGAACTGACTGTATTCTCTGTGAGAATATTAAGTACTTGATTGATGTCTTCAACTTTTCATTTCTAAAGACAGTGGGCAGGACTCACGAAGGCTTGCACGGAGTGTAAGAGACGTGTAAGACTCCATGCAAGCCTCACGATCCGGGAACAGCCTGAAACTCTGTGTAAGAGACCAGCTAAAACGTCTCTTACACGGACTGGGCGTGGATATGCTAAATACCTCACTTGCAGCCGAAAGGCATGCAAATGAGGTAGAGTAGCGATCCACGAAGCAGAAAGCAGCCCGTGTAAGAGCCGTTTTAGCTGCAGAAATGTACTCAGTTGACAACTGAGTACGTTTCTGCAAAAATCACAATGGAGCCATGTCAGCTCCAAATAAAGGGTGCATATGTGTCAGGCAGCATGCCAATGGCCAAATATGTGGCCATTGGCAAGGTACCCTGATGCAAATATGAAAAATAATTCTTTTTTTTTTTCGGCAATCGCCGATGTTTAAACGCAGAGCAGCCCCGTGCAAATGTGTTGCGCTGTATAAAAAAAAATGAAGGTTATAAACCCACAAATGTGGGTTTTATGCAATACATGGATATACAATACAGGGACCAGCAGACCAAAAACAACATGGCCACCGTTTAGTGGTTGCTAAGGGGGGAAGCTGAGTCTAAGAGATGTAACTAAGCATTAGTAGGCAATCTGATGTAAATGAGTGTTAGGATACTGAATTTCACTGTCACATAGCAAATGAGCACATTCTGAGTAGTGTAAGAGATACATAAGGGGGAGGAATAGAGTAGGAGATAGGTGACATCACAGGGGGGAATGGTAGAAAGAAATGCAGTTCATTGGAGGTCAGTGTTACATGACAGATGTCAGGCACATATCATGGAAAGAGGAGTGCCACAAGATAAGCATGGGAAAGCCAAGCAATGGAAGGTGTACACTGTTGCTTACACCAAAGTTTCTTGCTGGGCATGCATGCGCACGTGTGCGCGCCATGAGGCGCGGGTAGGGCAGTGTGCGCGCATGTAAGGCAGACTGAGCATATGGGAGAGTGTTGGCAGACTTCTAAGACTGTTTGGACTGGTGTGCACGCATTTTAACCCAAATGAGCAGATTCTGAACCGTGTGAGCATGTGTGCATGTGTGTAAGCCACTGTGAGCATGTTTCTGCTGGTATGCGCATTGCTCCCCCCTGAGGAAACAGAAAGGAAAAAGGAAGCAACAGAATTAGTAGGAAGCTAGCAGGGAATACTGCTGGAGCTAGCAGGTGAAAACAATTAGAAGCAGGCAATTACACAGGCAGAATAGTAGCTCAGCCAAGCACTCAAAACTCTGCAAACAGCAGTGCAAGATGTTTCTCTCAAGAGACACTGCAAGACAGGAGTAAGCTATTAGAAGTGAAAACTTAAAAAGCTGAACTCAGAGCAGAAATGCTAGGGGCTACCATAGCTGTCATAAGGAGACATAGGTGACTTGCTGACGGTGGTGACAATGCAGATGGTGCCAGACTACCCACAGTGAGGAGACGGAGAAGAGTGTACAGGCCCAGGGTCACCTACCATGGGTTACATGAGCTGGAGATAGTAGAGTGCTATAGAGAGGACAGAGACCTCCTGCAGCAAATTGTCGAGCTGTGCAGGCCACGCCTGACACACAGAACCAACAGAAGGGAACCCATCCAAGTGGAAACCAAGGTATGTTTTGGCCTAAGAATACTAGCAACAGGTACCTTCCAGAGACCAACTGGTGATATGATGGGGATATCACAGGCATCAGCCTCCAGGGTACTGCACCAGTTCCTGGATGCCATGTCAGCACATGTCGGTGATCATGTATATTTCCCCAATGCCCGTGAGGTATTGGCCAGCAATATGCGTCTCTTCCAGCAAATAGAGGAATACCCTGAGGTAGTGGATGCAATAGACTGCACGCACATATGCATCAAAGCATCAGCCGGTTAGCGGGGTAGGGACTACATTAACCGCAAGGGCTTCCCCTCCATCAACTGCCAGGTCATGTGTGATGCCCAGGGCATAATAATGAATGTGTGTGCTGGCTTCCCTGGGAGCTACCATGATTCCCATATCTGGCATTTGATGCAGCTGTACTAGACATTTGCCAGTGGGGACATCCCACACGGACACCTAGTGGGGGATGCAAGTTATGCACTGGAGCCGTGGCTGATGACAACCATCAGAAACGCACACACACCTGAACAGGAACGCCATAATGAGGCACACCCACAAACACGTAATGTAATAGAGCGTGTGTTTGGGCTGCTCAGGTCACAGTTCCGGTGTCTGGACACATCTGGTGGAGCCTTGCAGTACTCACCAACTACATGTACCCAAATTGTCATGGATGCCTAAAATGACATAACCTGCTCTCAAACATGTACAGGGAGTGTAATATGTGCATCCAACAGAGGCAGCCCTGCAGCACCACCTGAGGCATGAATACCATGTGTTAAGTAATGTAACACCATGTTGTATATACACACTTGAGCACCCTATCTAACATCCTACCCTCACCAAGCATGATGCCACAATATGACGATGGGATGATAAATTGCAATAATTGGCTGAAGTATTTCAGTTAGTCAAAGGGGATCCAATGTGTGCCAGCCTGGGATGACATGCTGAGCATGACATGATGCTCCACCTGCTAGGGGTGGCATGCACCTATCAGTCCAGGCCTCATGGATACTGGCAAAGGCTGTCGTTACCCACAGCATGCCCTGAATAGGTAAGGCTCAAAACACAAACCAACCTCCATAGGTATCACAAGGGATAAGAACCTAGATGTAATGCTACCCAATGCCAGAAGTCTAAACAGCAAGATGCATGCAGTGTAAACTCACCCAGTATGGAGAATGTTGATATCTGTCCTGTAACAGAAAACTGGGTCAAGGCTCACAAAAGCACCCTAAACCTACCAGGTTATACCTCATACTGTGCTGTACAGCCTCAAAACATGGAACAACTACAAAAGGAGGGTGACTAGCAATAATTGTCAAAGATAACCACAACCCTATGTTGGTACCACAACAAGAAGCAGCATGGACTAGCCATGGTCAAGTAGCAGTGGCTAAAACTGCTTCCCAGTTTATAGCCTGCTACAGACTACTGTCCTAACACCAGGAACTGCACCTGGCCTATGTTGCAATAAATGAATATATCAAGCCCCCCAAACCACATTATATTGGTTGACTGAAAATACCCAGACATAGACTGGGAGCATTATACTACCTCCAACACTGTAGGAGAAAAGTTCCTAGAATCCATAAACCAAAATGCCCAGGAACAACATACCACTCCCACAAGAGGGGTAAGCATACTGGATGTGATAATCAGCAACATGGCTACTGGATGGCAAGATGAGAAGTGTATCTCTCACTGGTAAGACCAGACCATAGAGTAATCACACTGGATATACACATCCTGACCACAGTCCCTGGCCAGAAAACCACAGTGAAAAACATATGTAAAGCATAAGTTGCACTCCTCCAAACTGATGTGGAATCCATTAAAGGCCCTGTGCAGGTGCAAAATGTGGGCCACACCTCAGAACCTGTTATACAGGCATTCCATGAGCACAGCCAGGAATGCTTGGATTATGCAATCACAAATAACAAGACACAATGCCATACACGCAGACATCTGGCATGCTGGACTCCAGCCATTACCAAACCATGCAAGAGAATGAGGAAGCTACAACATGATAGAGCAAACATAAAAAAGGAAGTAATCACTGATCAGTAGTATGGCAATAAAATATGTCCACACATACAATCCACTAATGCCAGCTACAAGTTGAATCTGTGAATCCTGAGGCAATGTTACACCTGCCCCAAGTACACAGACAACCCTCAACTCCCCCCAAGAAATACAAATATATGTGAGAGATGCAACCATTTATCCAAACCGGAGGCTGAGCTCCCTCAACTCAGTACTGTCAAAACTAGTCAGGAGGAGAAGGTAACCACACAAACCCAGTCCCACATAGACCTATCACAACTGCAAACCAAAGACATAAACACAGAAAAACATTCCCGGAGGCCCTAATTACAAACACACCACACCAACAGAGGCCTCCAAAGCAGACCCCCAAGCAACCACAACCTCCAAACATAGCACATGCAACACATAGTACACAAAGCTGGTGTGCCAAACAGTCACAGGCCAGAAGGAGAAACAACATGCCTGATACAGTTGTAATAGGTGACTCCATAATCAGACACACTGCTGTCCTGCTCACCAGACTGAACAAGGGAATGGGTACAGTAAACTGCCTGTAGGCTGCTACAATACCCCACATAACACAAGTACACAGGTCACCCCAAAGCAAGTAGAAATATGATGCAGTCATTGTCCATGCTGGCGTGAATGACCTGAGATGTACCTTCCTGGACTACATGAAAAGAGACATAGATGAGCTCTCTGAGTATGTACTCCAGGCCAGTATGACACTGACTGTTTGCAGCATCCTACCCTCACCAAGAATGATGCCACAGTACAAACACAGAATGATCAGCTTTAACAAGTGGCACAATTACTGCTGTCATTCCAAGAGGATCTAATGTCTGTCTGCTTGGGATGTCATGCTTGACAAGCCATGCTGCCGTTCCAGGGATGGCTTGCACCTGTTACCCCTGGGCATCTGGATATTGGATAAGGCTTTTGCCACCTCCATAGAGCCTTACATAGGCAAGGCTGAAAAGACTAACCCACCACCCTAGAAAACATAAGTGGTAAGAAACATAAGGTTAATGCTGACCAATGCCAGACATGTAAACCGCAATATGCATGCTCCTGAGGCCCTCCCCAGTATGGAGAACATCGATGTCTGTGCAGTGACAGAAACCTGCTGCAAGCCTCCTGACAGCACACCAGCACTAGCAGGTTATACCTCATATCATGCGTTATGGCCCCAAAACCTGGACCAAAACATAAAAGGAGGGGGAGTATCCATATTCAGCACAGACACCCATACATCCAGGTAACTGACAATGCACAAAGCATCGGAGACCACCCATGTGCACCTAACCGTAGGCAAAACTGCTGTAAAGTCTGTAGCATGCTACAGACCACACTCTCACACACAGGAACCCCACCCAGCCGTCCTGAAGACACTGGACAGTGTGAATGTCCCACCAAATACCAAACAAGGTACTCACAAATTACCACATAGGTGGTAAACCATTATGTATGGAAGGAGTAATCAGGGACCTAGGGACACAAGTGGACAGTAACCTGTTATGTGACACTCACATTGCCAATGTGGCTAGGAAGACTGTCGATATCGGACACCGTATCATGAAAGGATTCACATCTACGTCAACAGAGGTCATTGTGCCCCTGTACTGTTCTCTTATCAGACCCATAATCTAGTACAATGCCTCATTTGGGATGTACCTTACCTGACACCTGCAGCAGTTAGAAAGACCTCAAAGGTATCTCACCAAGAGGATAAAGGGTCTCAAATATATGTCATATGCTGCCTGGCTGTAGACACCCCAGCTGAATGCAGTCACATACTGCCTACACAGAGGCATTGTATGTCTGTTGTACAAGGCCATGTCCAACACAGGAGTAATGGACATGCTCCACCCCAGAAAACTCAAAGCTATCGGAGCTGTGAGAGTGAGAGATGTCAACCTCAACACATAATGAAATAGGATGTGCTGGAGGGACAGATACATAACCCAGAGGCTCCCACACCCTGGAACAGAATCCCACTCCATGTTAGGCAGAGCCCCTCACTGACACTCTTCAACAGGAATCTTGCCAAGTGGATGGATAATCGTAGATGTACACTGGGGGTCTTCACTGTGTCATGTCCAGACAGAGGCACAGTAAAGTAAATCATAAATGGCCATAATATTCACATAGCAAGGGGCGGCAAAAGACACACACACTCTGGCTAGGCTTACAAATGCCCTAGGGTGGATAGCCTAGTATGAACCTATGAACCTATGAAGATACAAATTGTACAGGACACTAAGGATAATCCCAAGGCTTACTCAACTGATGGTAGGAAGTGTGTTGGGAATTCACAGATATGCTCTGAATCGCACAAATATTACAAACAACATACCAAACACACACACATATTGCCAACATACAATCTGACAGGTGCAGTGCAACCCCCCCCCCACAGAATGCAAAATATCTATTCCAGCAGACTGCTGGCCCCCTGACATTGCAGATGCTGAGGTAACAGCCAGCATCTACAAAGCAAAACACACAGCAGCAATGGTATGAGATGGTGTCCTGGGCTGAGTCCAACATGGACTCCAAGAAGAATGGAATGCCAAATCACACTACTGCTCAATGTCAGCCTTACCACAGGATATGTACCCAAAGAGCAGTGTACAACAACAGTGGTCCTTCTCAACAAAGGAGTTGCCTGAATGGATACTGCAAACTACCATCCCAGAATCCTGAGAAGCTTGGTCTGCACAGCTATGGAAAGGATCAGCATGTACCGCAGACATAAAGATATTGGGGACCTACTGACACTGGACCCTACCCAGTGTGGCTTTCTTAAGTGCAGATCCTGCCCCTAAACATGTTTGACTCATTTGAAGCAGTCATTAAGGTCATTGATGAGGGCAATGTGGTCCACACAGCGTAGCTGGACCTTGCAAAGGCTTCCATACAATACCCTACGGGTTCATTATAGATATGCTCACCAGCTTAAATATAAACCCCTATGTCAGTAGAGGGGTTGCAAACCAGACCTAGGACAGAACTGACATGGCCAGACATGCTGCAGCCATGTCAGACTACAAACCAGATATAACTGGCATTCCACAAGGCTTGGTCCTGGGACCTCCCTCGTTTGGTATATATATCCCATAGGTACAGGCCAACATGGAAGGACTGTGTCTGAACATGTATGCAGAGGACTACAAACTGCCCACCATATCTGACCCTCCAGCTGACACAAGCACCCCACAAAAGGGCCACATAGATACAGACAACTGGTGCCATAGCCATGTCAGCAAGCTAATTGCAGAAAAGTGTATAGTCAACCCCTGTGGATATACAGTAAGTGCCCACCAATTACCACATAGGTGTTAACCCATTACATACTTAACATGTAATGAGAGACCTGGGGACACAAGGTGATAGATATCCTGCATTGGACAAACATGTGGCTGTAGTGTTTACAGAAACATACCATATACCCACCTAATCATGAAGGTTGTCAGATCTAGATAAGGGGAGGTCATTGTGGCTCTGCAGTCATCCTTCATCAGTGTTACAATTGACTACAATAGCCCCTGTGGGATGTACCTCAGCAGACACCTCCATCAACTGTAAAGTCCCCAACAGTACCTCACCAGGAATATCAAAGAGCTTGAACAGATGCCATGTGTTGCCTGATTAAACAAACTGCAGCTCCACACACTGCCCTACTGCCCACCCAGAGGCAAGCTGTGCCTGATGTATAAAGCCATGTCCAAGCTGGAATCAATGAACATGCTGCACCTTGTACAATCTGAATGGCAGTGAGCTATGCACATGAGAGACCTGAACTACCAGCACTGACATACATAGGACAAGCTGTACTGCATGATCCATAACACAGAAGCCACCCCCACTCATGAGTAAACTCCCAGTACAGGTTATCCATAGAGTCACTCATCGATCCTCCTCAAGAGGAATCGTGATGAGTGGATGGGAGATGGTAGGTTTACCCTGGGTATCACTGTTATGTCACAGGTAGACTGAGGCACAGTATACTAACCATGACATATGTCATGGCAAACTCCACTTACAATGTGTGTCGAAGGACAGACACACTCTCCGACTAGCATTAGAAATGGCCTAGGGCACATCGCTACTGTTTGCCAATGTACACCTATGTTGTGGAATACACTACCAATGTTGGACAAGCCTGGTATAAGTAGTTCATATCTGAACATAATGCAACATGGTCAGATGTGCACAACTGGCCCCTAACCAGGCTGTTGTGCTCACTATGGAAATGTAAAGCAGTGATAGGACTAAAGCCCAGGATACTGTCCACCACAGTGAAAGTACTGAACCAGTACACTATACGGTACTACAGTGTTAGGTCAGTATGAAAGGATGTTGACAACTGTATGCAAAGTATCCCATGCAAACCCTGCAGGCACAGTATAATCCCTGTTGTGTTCACACACAAAGCAGTTGGACAGTAACTACACAACATGACACACAACACACAACCATAAGCGGAGATATTGTTGAAGTTCACACTCATCCACAAATGTGGTGGGCTGCAGAGTTCAACATATGGAAAGCTCACACTGGGCATGCTCGCACACTTCGATACATGAGACATATGTCAGACAACATGCCATGGGAAGGCTGAACTGGGCATGCTCACACACTTAGGCCAAATCTCAGTTTAGCAGTTGGCCACACATATCTGGCATTTGTACGTCTTATTCCAGGAACCAACCACATTACAGCAATCTGCCCAGTGCACACAGTTAAATGACTACAGAGGCATACGTGATATAGTGGATCCCTCCAATATGCAAACATCTTCCACAGATACACAAGTTGTTCATACAAACAGGGAATGATATGGCAATAAAGACCTGCAAACAGTCTATCAGCAACAAATAATGTGCATCTGACAATTAAACATATGGGTGTAGAGGTCAACACTAGGCTGTTTGCCCTAGGGAATGACAGCATAGCCAGAGTGTGCTTGGCGTCTGCCTCCCCAGTACAGTAGGCTACTGTGCCACTGTAAAGTAGGTCACATAAGGCACCGCGTGAGTCTAGTGTGCTGTGCCTCTGTCAAGCAGGGACACAGTGGAGATCCCAGGGTTTGAATTTGCTAAGCCACATCCATGTTTTCAGTGTGTGCTGGAAGAGGGTTGCTGAGGACCTCTAACAGTAAGTGGGCATCAATAACAGACTGAGGGGAGCCTTATCTGCATTGTCTGGACAATTTCACTGTCAACACTGTTGTGATGATTATGAGGGATTTAAGTGTCATGCCGGTACTGTTCAGAGATGTCCTCCCTCTGTGGGCTACTGCTCTGCAATGTATTAGCTCACTCTGTCTGTTTGACAGCTCATATATAGCTGGTGTACACCTGACAGGTGTCCTGTTGTGGAGCAGTCATGGGTATATTTGGGATAGCATGATCAATGCAAACCTTCCACATGCTCATAGAATAAAATTGTCAAGGATTATGCAGAGTGGCCTGTATACTCCCCCAGCATGGGTCCTTTGAAGTCTTCCACCCCAGTCTTCACAAGTGTAAAGTCTGCTTTTGATAAATACAGTTTGTTTGCAGTGACAACCTTGCCTGGGGGTGGGGATGGGATATGGATGTCCAGGGAAAGGTGGGTATGATCAGATATCAACAATGGTGGTCTACCTCTGGTGTGGAACAGTGAGTACCCATGTTGCAGATGGTCAGGTGCAATATGTATTCTCCCTTGTGGCTGTGGTGAGTGGTTCTGCCATAGCACATGGACTCACAAATTGTAGTGACTGTAGGGTAATGTTGTAGAGGCCTGAGTAGTTCCCCCACACAATATGCCTGTACCTGACATTAACAACTGGAATGGTGTATGTGAACACCTGCATATCCTGGCACTGTTCCCAGGGAAGCAAAATGTGTGTCCTGGATGTGTGAGGGGTGGTCTGGACTGGTTGTGTTGTGTGTTACAGGTCCTGTGGTCATGAAGCATGGTATAGAACATATCCTGCCAGTGCGATATGCATATCTGACCCTGAAGTAGGTGTCTGCAAATGCATATATATGCTACCCCCACCTGACAGGTAGTACTAGATGTACATACCTCTGTAGAAATAATGATGTCAGCACCCTATAAATACTGCAGGTGCAGAACAGATGCCCAGTAATTCGGATAGTGCGCTCTGCTAATGCATCTCCCTCAGGTGTCATAATGCAGTTAGGTAGGTGTTTGAATCCTGCAAATGCTCAGTGTGTGTGGGTGAGTGGGGTTGTTGTGTGTGCAAGTCTGTGTGAGGGAAATGCCCCTTTTGGCAACTGGGAAAACACACTACAGGATGCACATTCCCCTTTCTAAACACTGATGATGTCAGCACCCTATAAGTACAGCAGGAGAAGGGGATCCTCCCAGTAATGCGAATAGCACGCTCTGCTAATGTGTCTGTCTCAAGTGTTATAACATAATTAGATAGGGGTTTGAATCCTGTGAATGCCCAGTGCGTGTTGGGGGGGATTAGTGTGTGTGCAAGTCTGTATAAAAGAAATGTCCCTTTTGGCAACTAGGAGAACACACTACAGGATGCACATTCCCCTTTCTAGACACTGATGATGTCAGCACCCTATAAGTACAGCAGAAGAAGAGAAACCTCCCAGTAGTATGAATAGCGTGCTATGCTAATGCGTCCATCTCGAGTGTCATAACATAGTTAGATAGTGTTTGAATCCTGCAAATGCCCAGTGTGTGTGGAGGGGGGTTAGTGTGTGTGCAAGTCTGTATGAAAGAAATGTCCCTTTTGGCAACTAGGAGAACACACTACAGGATGCACATTCCCCTTTCTAAACACCAATGATGTCAGCACCCTATAAGTACAGCAGGAGAAGGGAAACCTCCCAATAATGTGAATAATACGCTCCACTAATGCGTCCGTCTTGAGTGTCATAACATAGTTAGGTAAGGGTTCAAATCCTGCAAATGCTCAGTGTGTGTGGAGGGGGAATAGTGTGTGTACAATTCTATATGAAAGAAATGCTCCATTTGGCAACTAGGAGAACACACTACATGATGCACATTCCCCTTTCCAAACACTGATGATGTCAGCACCCTATAAGTACAGCTGGAGAAGAAGAACCTCCCAGTAATTAAAATAGCGCGCTCCGCTAATGCGTCTTTCTCAAGTGTCATAACATAGTTAGATAGGGGTATGAATCCTGCAAGTGTGTGTGTGTGTGTGGGGAGGGGTAGTAGGGTGTGTGTAATTGCAAGTGTGAGAGAAAAGTTCCTTTTGGCAACTACTACAATACACCAGATGCTGCATATTCCCCCAGTAAACACAAGTGATGTCACCACACTATAAGTACAGCCAAACAGGGCAAATCGCCCAGTAATGCAAATAGTGCGCTCCGCTACTGGGTCTCTTACTACTGTCAGAGCACAGTTAGGTATGTTTTGGAAACCCACAACTGCCACATGTGTTTGTGTCACACAAAATGCCCATGTGTGGGTTGTTAATAACAATGCATGACATTGCTTAAAGCAGCAATGGCAATGCACACATGATGTATGTGTGTGCCACATACACATATATACCTGTGACCTTCAATAGTTCCCATGTCTGACACGTGCCTCAAGTGAATAAATGGTATTTGCACTGCATAACATTATGACTGTGTCTTACTGTGCAGGGGCTGCATGCGGTATGTGTATATACAGTGTGAGTTGTACATGGTATCATCCTAACAGCGGGGGATGCACATCTGGTCTGGGCCATATAGTCTACACGTAGTCGATGAACAAGTGCTGCATGTTCCCACCTGTTGTGGGAGTGGTAACTTGTTCCACTGCAATTCAGTGACTACATGCTAGGAACCTTTCAGCTAGTGTGTTGTAGCTACAGTAATGCTCACACACAATGTTCAGCTGGATGCAGTCCAGCCATATAAAGACATATGTAGAGACCGTTATATTCCCAGTGTTGTTAGGGAGGACAGGTGGGTTTCCTGTGTATGGGAGGGTTGTGTGTGCCAGGCTATGAACCAGAAGGCAGTCCAACACACTGTTAGCTGCACATGGATAGGCCCTGATGCTTTGTGCTGTGCCAACAACCTGGAGGTGTGTGTATCTGTGGTGCCTTGAGATACCTCCCCCCTGTTCATGTGTGGTACATGTGTAGGGGACGACAGGCATGGTATGAGGTATAACCTGGCAGTGATGGGTTGCACCTGTGAGCCATAAATCAGGAATTTGTTACTGCACAGATATTGCAGTTTACCATGCTGAGGACAGTGTTCAGTGCATGCATCTTGCGGTGTACACTGCTGGTGTTGTGTAGCATTACTGTTAGTGTCCTATCCCATGTGATACCCGCGGAGGTGGCTATGTAATCTGAGCCCTGCATCAAAAGGCACTATGTGTGTATCAAGAGGCTTTGCCAATATACAATGGCCCATGGGTGACATGTGCAAGCTGCCCCTCGCAAATCATTGTGGCTTCCCTAGCATGTAAGCACACACTGACAGCCACTGGATACCCTATGAATGACATTGGAGATTGAGCAAAATGTAGACATAGAACACCCTTCCTACATATTGTGGTAGCATACCTGGTGAGGGTATGATGGCAACCAAGGTCAGGCTCATACCAGCCTGTGCCACATGCTGAGAGAGCCCTTCTATGTTCCCTATAATGTAGTCCAGGGAGGTACGTCTCAGATCATCCATAGTGGCATGGACAATGACTGAGTCATATGTGTCCATGCCTCTGACTGACCTGTATGCATGTGTTATGTGGTGGACCATAGTGCCCCACGGGCATATCACTGTGACCTTCACCATGTACAGCCTGTTGAGCAGGACCCCACTGCACTGGCCAAGAGAGGTACCTGACACATCTTTAGCAGGTGTGTTTTGTAGCCCTACAGGCTGTGAGTGTTTGGTACACAGGATGTGTGTGCCATGTGTGGCATGTGCTCTGTTCTGACTTAACGTATGCCTGTGTGCCAGCTGTGGAGGTGTGTGATGCTCAGGCAGGATGCTTTTCTGAGGCTCCAAGTATGCCTCAGTGTGTTCATGTGTTTGGATTGCTGTCAGTGCAGGTCTATGTCAGACTGGTATTGTAGTCACTGTAGTATGTCATGCCACCTGACAGGGTATGCCAGTACTGGGTTCAGAGTGCTCAGTCCCCAGATTGGCTATGTGGTTGCATCTCACACATGTGTTGTACGTTCCTGGCCAGGGGAGAGGGTTGACTGCATACATGTGGCAGCTGTGACATTGCCACATGACTCACATATTCCACAACTGGACCATAGAGGTGATTCACAAGTTACCTTTGCACATGCTACCATAGTAGTGTGATTGCCATGGTGATTACCAACACATAGGGCCAATGGGGAACAACATACTGAAGGTGAGTATGTGTGGGTGTACTGCTTCTGATTTCATAGCGCTGGCATTTATGACTGCACATGTGGGCTAATGCCTGGTAAGTCATATGCAATGTGTCACAGGCAACGTACATGCGAACAGGACAGACAGTGACGTTCTGTCAAGTGAGACATTGACATACGTATAGTAAGCTATGCAGATGTCACTAAGAATCCACAGAAGCTCTGTAAATCTGCATTGCAGGTGGAATCAGTGTTCCAGGGAACCTCAAGCAAACATGCATGCAAACAAAGCTACAGTAAGCAGGGCTGGAAGTAGTCCATTGTACAACAAAGAAGGGGGACCACTTCCAGTAGGTAACAGTGCAAATATGCAGGCACTATAAACATGTACCCAGGAATGCACAGCTCAGATGTCCATGGTAAAACAGATATTATTTAAAATTTAATTTAATTTAAATTAAATTGGTACTGCACACATATCAACACGCGCAAACATCCACATTGCATAGTCGTTGTGAGCAACATGCCACCATTAGTGTACATGTCCATCACTGCGTATCACTACTTGCATTACCTTCTCCCCTGTGCTACCTATGTATGTGGCTATCTGTTGACATCCTTACCACCAGTATGCAAAAATGTGCAGCTGTTACACTATGGTACTTACTATGGGTGTAGATAACAATTCAGGACAGTCATACAGTTACTGCATCAGGCATGCTGGAATATACACACAATCATATCAGCACACTGTACTGTTACCAACATGATACTATTAATACACTTCTATGTAGTCACCCTGTGCATCAGCAACATGTTAACCTGTTCCTGCACTGATGTTAGAGATTGCAGGAGGTGGCACAGTTTCATCATATGCACAGGGTGTGAACTAGGTATGCCTGAGTCTGCCACTGATACCACCAATTGACATGTATGTGTATGTGTGTTGGTGAGGGACAGCAGTACAGGGTGGGGCACTGTTGATGCAGTGTGTGCGTGTATGTGGTAGCCCTAGGTGTTAACATTTCGCATGTGTGTATGCATGCACACAGTTCCACCTCATGGCTGCCATATACTGGAGTTTGTTGACAGCCACAGACTGCACCTGCCAAGTCATACAGATCAGTGTCTGTGGCCATGGACACGGCACCTGTGCCTGGCAGGGGTGCTACGGACCGTATCTGGTACTAAGCCAGACTGGGTACTGTCATCAGAAGTGGATGTTTGTTGACTGGACCCAGGTCCCTGTTGGGAATGTCCAGAGCCACGTGCACGTGGTCTCCTGGGGCGGTCTGATGACAGCACAGACCCAGCATTGCTGGGGCTGCTGCTGGCACTACGGGGGCGTCCGTGGGCCTGTTGTCATCCGCGCCAACTGCCAGCTGCTGCTGTTGCTGGCATACGGCCACATCAATGCCGCAACCGTCCACCATTGCCCTGGCTCATGGACATGTAGTTGTGGAACTGCTGTAATATGTCCCCACAACGTCTGTCTATGACATTGGTGAAATTACGGATAGCATCCGCAATGTCACGCATACTGTCAGTCATGGATGTGCGACATGCTCTCAGCTCCCTCAGACCCTGTCTGGTGTACCTTTCCATACCTGACTGTGCCTGCATGACAGCCCAAAACATAGCTGAGGTTGACAGACCTCTTTGGGCACGTCTGCCAGAGGCAGTACGCCCATGGATGCTCCCACGAGAACCCATGGGCAACTGTCTGTGTGGTACCATCTCAGGACCCTGCCCATGGCTGCTGTGTGGGGAAGCATGTGCCACAGATACCACATTACCCTGGTCAATTGCCCACTGTATCCTGTCCATCACCTAGGGACATTGGTGACATAGGATGTACTGGCAGGATGACTGTGCGCAATGACGGGGTTGACAGCTGTGTACTGTCAATTGGCTGACCAATGACGGACCCTGACACACCTTCCTGTGCCATTACACAGATATCATCATTATCAGTACCTGTGGCACCAGATTCAGGTTCCCTGCTACAGGACACCAGAGCAGCACCAGAACCTGTGGGTGGAAGACAGGAAACACAGTTTACAATGTCTACACAATGTTACCAGTAATACACACATGCACACATGCACACATGCACACGTGAACACATGCACACATGCACACATGCACACATGGACACGTGCACACATGCACACATGCACACGTGCACACATGCACATGTGCACACATGCACACATGCACACGTGGACACACGCACACATGCACACCCCGCAGTATACACACAGATCACTACTGAGTTACACTATTATTACTAGCACTATCAAGACTATTATAGGTATTGTTAATACACACTCACCAGCATGGATGGGCTGCCTTGCTGTAACACCGGAGGGACCTGCAAAAATGAGGGGATTAATGTCAGTGGGCACAACTGTGCCATTGATACTGCGTATGATACAGTTCAGTAGTACAACAGTTGCCTTTCACATGTCAGCTGCTGATATTGGCAATATCACACCTGCACAATTACATACTATGTTGACAGCTACATACCAAGGACACACCTTACACATGCATAAACTAACAGTGTACAGAACAGTCAAGTGTACATATGGCATATTACCTGCACGCTCCATGTCGTGTTGCTGTGTGGCTCCAGCCTCCATCATAATACAGGTGTGTTGCTGTTGATGTTCCTGGGCTGGAGCCACAACATGTAGGAGTAGCCCCTTCAGTCTGGTGAGGGGGGATGTGTGGCCTCCCCACCTCCTGTGGCGACCTGTTGCCTGTGGATATCCGATGCACGCTGACGGACATTTCTGATTAAATCACTGCAGTGATGTCGTACCTGCTCATATATCCTATTATGCGTGCCAATGTCATTTACCCTACGGACAAGGTTTTGCCACAGGGCAGCCCTCTCCTGCTGATTCTGGCTGGTGTGGGAAAACAGTATGTCATAATCCCGCACCAGGCTCTGGTGTATCTCTTCATCTTCTGCCGCAGAGTAGGCAGGATTTCGCTGATGCACCATGTCCCTGAAAGTGAACACAAACAGGATATCAGCAAACTATGACAGCAAAATATGGCACACATACTATACATGCTACTCAACTGTAGTGATATACTACTACTCCCATATGTAGCACATGTGTGTCTCTTGGTGGATACACATGTACATGGCCAGATATCAGTGCTCAGCCGACACCTGTGCAACGATACCTGCCACATTCCATACAACATAGTACCAAGCCCCATCAGTCAGCACACTGAGACAGGTCCAATGCACCACCTCACTCTGGGGGTTCATAACAAGGTACTGTATGTGGAATGTCATCCACTAGTGTGATCTGGACACAACTAATCAGCCTGGATATACATATCCCACCACCACCACCAGCAAAGTAGACTACTTTGAAATATATGTGAATAGACAGATTTTCACTTGTTAGGACTGAGATGGTATCCATGCAGCCCACTGGGCCACTGGAAGCCACAACCCACAATGCTGACCCCTTTGCAAATGCTTCCCACGGACATCCCCAAGAATGCGTGGAACATGCACACAATTGTAACCCAGACCCTATGCACAAAGGTTAAGCATCCTGTCTGGTGGACCCCAGCCAAAGACAAATTGTATAACGATAGAAGGAGGCTACTGCAAGACAGAGCAGAATCACATAAAGGGAAGGCATCTGTGGTCAGTGCTAGTAAAAAGCTAAGTTCTCTCATAACAACATCCAAGGCCAACTCTGAGAGAAAATTGGCCAAGGACACTAAAGATAACCACAAGGCCTTCTTCAGTTTTGTTAGAAACATGGACCAAAAGCCTCAGATATGCTCATAGTTAGTACACAACTACATAAACTTCACTGAACCCACAGATATTGGCAACATTCTGGTAGACAGGTTCAGTGCAAATATCCCCCCTCCCTCTCCCCCAAAAGAAGAAATACTTATCACAGCTGAATGTAACCTCCCTGTCATCTCAGATGTCCAGGTGAGGGCCGCCCTCAGCAAAGCAGAACACACAGCATCAATGGGACCTGATGGTATCCCTGGATGTGTGCTACGTGAATTCCAAGAGGAGCTACAACCGCATATAAAAATGATATTTAACCTTAGCCTTACTACGGGATATGTACCTGAACAGTGGCGTACAGCAACAGTGGTCCCACTCCACAAAGGAGGCACCTCTACAGACCCTGGGAACTACCGCCCCATAAGCTTAACCAGCCTGGTCTGCAAAGCTATGGAAAGATTCACTATGGAACTCATATACAGCGACATTGGGGACCTACAGACACTTGATCCCACCCAGTTTGGCTTTGTGAAGGGCTGATCCTGCCTTTTGAACCTGGTTGACTTTTTCAAAACAGTCACTACAGCCATTGATGAGGACAAAGTAGTCCATACAGCCTACCTGGACTTGCCTAAGGCCTTCAACACAATACCCCACTCAGGCATCATAGACAAGCTCATCAGCTTAAATGTTAATACATATGTCACATGATGGGTTTCAAACTGGTTAAACAACAGAATCCATAAAGTCAAAATTGCGGGAGCCATGTCAGACTCAAAGCCAGTCAAAAGTGGTATCCCACAGGGCTCTGTCCTAGGACCCCTCTTGTTTGGCATTTACTTCTCAGATGTGAAAGCAAACATGGGCTGGTTGTGGATGACAAAGTTCCCAGATGACTGCAAACTAGGCGCCATAGTCGATACACCAGCTGATACACACATCCTACAGACAGGCCTCACTGAAACGGACAACTGGTGCCAGAATCATGGCCTAACACTGAATGGCATGAAATGTATAGTCATCCCCTTTGGGTAAAACAACGTACACACAACTTATCACATAGACATACATATAGATACAGACCAATGACACATATGGAGGGTTCACAGTATGTAGACTATTAAATTGTTACTTTACATTACCTGTGTTTGTCACAGCTGATTGCGTTACCGTTTGTATAGGTTCCTGCTGCTGCTAGCCCAGCTTGATACTGTCACTGATGACAGCTTCAACTTAGTTTTTCTTAAGTGTAGTTTTTGTTTATGTTTTTATTTTCTTTCTTTATTTCTTTCTCTCTCTCTCTCTCTCTCTCTCTGCCTCCAGACTGTGCAATGAAAGTATTGCATGCATGGACTGGGAGTACAGGATGCTTTTGTAGGTATCTGCATATGTCCATGTGATGGCCTCTGCACCAATTGTTAGCCAGCATTTGCTGATTGCATGCAGCCAGTTGTGTACTGATTGCAGTTCTCACTGTGATTTCAGGACAGTCCTATAAAAGGGTATGTGAGATAGG
Source organism: Protopterus annectens (assembly GCF_019279795.1). Taxonomy (NCBI): domain Eukaryota; kingdom Metazoa; phylum Chordata; order Ceratodontiformes; family Protopteridae; genus Protopterus; species Protopterus annectens. Next base: position 1,133,384,263 of record NC_056725.1, on the reverse strand, counting down.
CGTTGCCTTTTCAGATTGTAAGGGCGGGGACCATGCTGGTATGCTGTGGACACTGTTCTGTGAGTATAAAGGTTAGTATCTCTCTCATAATTCAGGCTGTGTTGTAGATTAACATTTCTCCATTCATCTCTCCTGTTTCCTGTACTAAGTGTGTATGTAAACTGACACCTACAACTGCTACTACTACTGTTAATATGGGTGTGTGTGCTTTCCTGTGGGACTTGTGGTGTGTGGCTTGCAAGGTGCTACACTGACATTATTACCTACTAGCTACCAACTAGCATGGCTGTTTCTGTTCACACACTACTATTATAGAAGTCCACTAGATTTGACAGTAAATATACATGACATGCTTTGTGTACTACACATCCTATATTCCCTTTACATTCATTCCTACTATTACATGATATATTTATTGTAGCACAATGGTCTTATATAACAGTCATGGCTTAGTGGTAAGTCATGCAGACTACTGTTTCCAAGGTCCTGGGTTCGGGACTGACAGTGGGATTTTATTTTGCTTTTGAACAGACTACAGGACCTGTCATTCAGAGTGACTAAGGCACTTTTAAGCAGTTGTAACTGGATTAGCGCTGGTTTGCATGGAGCTCCCGCATGCGCACTGGTGTTCAGCTCCGTGCACACCCGCTTACAACCTCTTAAAAGTGCTTACTCATGCGCACACCCGTGCTATTTTCTTTGAAAGAAATGAAAATGGGGAGACAGGAAAGTGGTGAAAAAGTGGTCACAAAGAGGGTAAGACAGTAGGGAAACAAGCTTGGGTTTTGCAGGAGGGATGTAGGTAAGGCCCATAGCTGCCCATTTCTTCATCAGCAACAGCTGTGCATATGTTTGAAATTTGGTGTGACATTTGGAACCTTCCACCCCTGAGAGAGGTGTAAGGACAACAATAATACTTGTTGTACAGCCAGTTGTAATTGACAGTTTCCATGTCCAGCAGACATGTGTGCAAAATGGGCAGCTATGTATGGGGCGTAATTTTTTTGTGGGTACAGAGTGCCCTTCTTTATTTTTTTCAGGTGAGAGTGGTATGTCAGGTAAAGGAAGTCGGTATAGCTGGGGAGGCAGGTTGGGTAGGTCAACAGACAAGACAAACAAGACGCATACAGGGGCAGTGTATGACATGTGTGGGGGGGTTACACAATTGACGGGGACGGATGTTTGGATATCCAGAGCCCATGAGCCCACAGATGGCAACAGTGGAACTGATATCCCCACCCATGGGCAGTTGCCAGTGTACCTTCACTGCCCAGGACGGGGCTGTGCTGGGGGCTGTGTAGGCCGGGCAACAGGCAAGCTCGTTGTTGTGCCACCTGTGCCTCAAGCTGGCGTAGGGGCCCAAGAACAGCTTCCTGGATCTCCCTATGCACCACAGTCCGGACGCTACGGAGGGCGAGTGGTGGTTCTCCTCCGGCCACACTTGCAGAGGGGGGACGAGCCCCATCCCCTGCAGTGCTTCCACCCACAGGTGGCACAGGGCCACCGGAGGAGGGTCCGGACTGGGCACTACTGCCAGGTGCACTCGCCAGCTGAGGTGGGAGAGGTGGGTCCGCTGGAACCCGCCTTCCCTGTCGTCCTATGTTTTGCATTATGTCATGACAGTTTGGGTTAGTAACATACAATACCATTCGCAATTAGTTGTAACAGCATGCATTAGTATTCCCATTAACCAAACACCCAGATATTCACACCATTGAACAGCGAGCATAACACATGCATAATTTGAACAGCAATACACAGTCCAACAGCATGCAGGGTTGATTGATGGCAACAGACCATCAGGTTTGGATGTATGAACAGGGCAGATGCATCAACGTACATGCAAATATGTATGACCCAACAGGACAAATGTCCAGGGGTGTTAATTGTGATTGCACATACCAATTTCACGTGGAATGGATTATATGTGGTTATAGGGTAGGGTGAAGAAAATATATTTAACACCTTCAAATACCAATACATATGCTGTACATTTCTAATAGCTGCATATATATATACACACTACAGTTCTACCTACAGTTTCCTATGTGATAACTACTTCAAGATGGTGGTAGGAATATTACTGCTACATCAATATACATTTTCATTTTTATTCATACACGTTCATATCTGGCTCCGTTCAGCTACATCATCCTGCTGCATTTGCTTTATATAGCTATAGACAACTGTGGATGTTTGGTATTTCAGACAATCATACTATCTGCATATTGCAGACTGAGAGCAACATATTCAGATTTTGGGATACACATTCCAGCTGCAGGAACATTTTGAACACATTTTGCAGTTTGGTTCTGCTTGTCACATTGATTTCATTCTGTACTGACTGCAGTATACTTTATTCACGAGTTATTACTACTTTATTGGTGGATTCATAACTCTTTCTCACACTCTCTCACTTGTTTTATTTTTACAATTCAGGATGGTACTTACTTCTAGGCTTTATTGACATGTTTTACCTGTAGTTATTACAATCCTTTCCAACAGTCTCACTTCTGTCATGTTTCAGTATTTCAACAGGGATATATTTCACACATGTTTTGCTCATCTTCTGCAGCTGTACTTTTCAGCCTGCTGCAGGTTGTGTACTATTATATTACAGGTGGGGCATCTTTATTTCAGACTTTATTTCAGACATTTTCATTTTTCTGTTTGGATTACAGACTGCAACACACTTTTGTAATCAAGCAATACTTGCAAACACTCTTACTCTGTTACTTGCACATTTTATTACTTAGTGACTACACTGCACTCTTTTGCTAACTGTCATACTTTTATATTTATTTACAGTTACAGGGAGAGGATTACTGACCTGCCTGGTGGTGCAACCGCACCAGCCTATCGCCATAGGCTCTGCGGTTTGCAGAACGGACACCTGCAGCTATAATATAAATAAAGTAATATTGGAATACACATCTCCATAATATCAGCTAGGTTAATTTCTTACATACATAATTAGATGTAACTTACTCAGTAGTGGGGTGTTGGGCAATTGCCGGGCCTCCTGGATCCAAAGGTTCAGTTGGTCCTGCTTACGTGTCTTCAGGTCCGCATGGTGGTGACGGACCTGCTCACCAGTCCTTGGAATTCCTGTGGCACTGGTGAGATCATGAGCCAACCGGTCCCATGCCTCAGCCCTATATGCTCCCCACAGGACCTGGCCCTGCATGAGTTGGGCCTCATGATTGTGGACAAGGAGCCAAACCATATATCTGGACTCCTCAATGCCCCACCTCTGTGCTCAGAAGCAACTACCCTCACCTACTCCTGACATTCTGGCTGCAAGTTAGTTCTACAATTGGTTATGCTGTGTATTCCCGACTATGGGGCTTATATATGCCGTTTTTCCCGCACTTATCTGTGATTGGCCATTTTGGAATTGTATCAGCTTCACAAAACCTGCTTTGTCATGCTCCTCTTTCTATTTATTCCTATATATTTGCTATTACTGCATTTCTAAGTACACCTGTCATGGCTTAGTGGTTCAGTACCTTGACTATGGTGCATGGTATCCTGGGTTCAAACATGGCCACTGCTTTTTATATTTTATGACTGTCTAGACAGGCTAGGAGGTGTGTCTGTGTAAAGGCAGTTTTGTTACAGCTTGCTCAACGTTGCCCGTCGGTTGGCTTGTTGGCGCGGCGCGCAGCTCCGCGCAAATGGGGTACGCTGGTTTACACCTCATTTGGCTGTCAGCATGCATATTATGCTCAGCTCAGCTAGGGGCGCACAGTTTCAGCGTGTTAAACCATGGCTCACCTATGGGCACTCATTTTGCACCTGTTGAACCACTGCTCAGCTACGGGCACTCATTTTGCACCTGTTAAACCACTGCTCACCTTCGGGCACTCATTTTACACCTGTTAAACCACTGCTCACCTACGGGCAGATGCACTCACCTTGTTAAACTGTAGCTCAGCTATAGGCACATCTGGCATTTATTATTTTATCTCACATTTCTTCAAAATAAATGGCCTATTTCATTACATTTTACATAAAATATAATTTTATATGTGTACATATATGTCAGGGACTTGTTTCGTGCTTATTTCACTAAAAATAAAAATTTATGTTGTGGGGGCTCGAACCATGACTGCCTGCTCTTTAGCCAACGTCTCTACCACTACGCTATTGCTTTTTGGCTTACTTTACATAGTTAGTTCTTATATGCTTTTCCACTGACTGTTAACTGTGGCTAAGCTACGGGCACGCCCGCGCAAACGAGCGCACTCACGGGCAAACATCTTTACAATTTAAAATAAATAATAACATGTTCATTTATATGATTTTATGTTCATAGTCTGTGGGGGCATGTGTTGTGTTGTGTTTATTCACATTTCCATGTACTCTGTCGTGGGGGTTTACTTTAGGCACTTTTACTCTTCTGTGGGCGTGTCCGCTTGCAGGGCTCGGCCTACGGACACGCCCCCTACTGTCTTCCATTGACCGTGTAAGCCTTAGGTGTGATTCAGCATGCCCTCATGCATATGCATGACATGCTGACTTCACACCGTTTAACTGCAGCCTCCGTGTAAGCCTTGAAACTCTTACATGGAGGCTTCATGAATCCTGCCCAGTGTCTTGCTCTAATATGTATAACTGCCTTCATTTTATTTTACTTTTATTTTTGGCCACAAGGTCACTTTCTATTGACGCTGTATTCCAAAAAGCAATTCTATTTCTTCATGTCACTGTCTTAACAGTTAGAATGTACTTCTATTTCTCTGCTAAGGCAACTGAAATCAAGATATACATGTGAAAAACATTTAATGTATATTTGGTAACATACATTCTCCCGATTTTTATGCATTAGTAGAAAATAACATTTAGAGACATTTGATTGATGAAAGTAAATGTGTTTATTTATAGAACTAAAACAGATTTTTTTCTTTTGCTGCTCAGAGCTCTGCGAAAAAGCTGTTGCTTAGCCCCACCCCCCGCACTATTTTTAATCAGGTATGCTAACCCTAATTTTAACCATAATCCTCACATTAACCTTAACCTAATTCTAACCCCAACAGTAATTCTAAACATAAACCTAACACTATGTTGAGAGCTTGCATTCAGATCTGTTAACTTTTTTGTCTTAGTTTCAGAATTGTTTATACTTTTTTTAAGGTATCTGTAGTGCTCGCCTTGGCACAATGGACAGCAATGCTGCCTCACAATAAGAAATTCTCTGGTTCTGTTCCTGGCTGGGGTGCCTTCTGTGTGGATCTCTGCATTCTTGCGGGTGTTTTATCACATTCCAAAGACATGCAGTAGGATGGATCGAGAACTGTAAATTTGATGAAAGTGTGTGCATATGTGACATGGATATCTGCATGTATATTCAGTAACACACACACACACACACACACACACACACCTTGTAACGGCTTACTTGACTTGGAGCAGTGTTCGTAATTTCCTTGCTCGCTTGAAGTCCCTGCTTTAAGTTCTTCATTGCCGTCCTCTCATCAGTCCCTGGCTTACATTCTTCATATTCCCTTGCAGTTTGTAATTTGCCATCTACAGACCCTGGAAACTACAGACCCATAAGTCTCACTAGTCTTATATGTAAAGAAGTATCATGTAGATGATTGATAAAGATATAGTAAACCTCCAGACACTGGATCAAACCCAGTTTGGTTTCGTCAAGGGCAGATCATGCCTACTCAACCTGGTGGACTTCTTTGAGATGGTCACCAATGCAATGGATGAGAACAAAATTGTTCACACTGCCTGCCTTGACCTGGCCAAGGCATTTGGCACAATGCCCCACTCTGGCGTTTGACAAACTCAAGAGGTTAGGTACAAACCCATATGTTACCCAGTGGATAGCCAACTGGCTCACAGACAGGAGCCAGGAAGTTAGAATTGGGGATTCCACCTCTACAAAGACACCAGTCACAAGTGGAGTCCCTCAGGGATCAGTCCTTGGACCACTCCTTTTTGGCATTTAGGTCTCAGAAGTCAAGGCCAATGTCAGTGGTCTATGGTTGACTAAATTTGCAGATGATTGCAAATTAGGAGCTGTCATTGAATCTCACACTGATACAAATG